>NW_011889595.1:399145-475066 GCF_000151845.1 Pteropus vampyrus | reverse complement strand
TCTCTCCTCCCTCTTTCTCTCTCTCTCTCTCTCTCTTCCTCCCTCTCTCTCTCTCTCTCTCTCTCTCTCTCTCTCTCTCTCTCTCTCTCATTCCCCCCCCCTCCCTTTTGAAGATATGCCATCCACAGGGCCAGAGTCTTAAGTCCTCCAGTTCTGTCTTGGTCTGTACATCAAATTACAAACATATGTGTGGGTTTTTTTTTCTTTTTTCCTTTTTTGCAGGGCATGCATTTCAAGACAAGATGGAAAATCTTGTTTCTGCTCATTTGCTAAGTTGGCTCATTCTTCCCTCTAGGAAGTATACAGAAGCACTTAAAACCATTTTATCAAAAGCAAATAAAATAGCTAAAGGATGTCGCAGCATAGTGTTGCTTAAAGCATACAGAAAGATGTCCTGAAAGTTTGCCAAATGTCAGATTTATATGTAGGATATCTTATTTTTTTCTTTTTCCAGTACTTTTTTTTTTCTAATTGAATTTATATGGTGATTTCATAGGAGACACATCTGGCTACCGTGATTTTTCCAGCTCTGATGTTCTCACTACTTTTTGAACTTTGTGGTTTCTGCAGGATAAATTAGCCTAAAGCGCACTAGCACATACATGTACAAACCTGAAGACAAACTGAAAACCTCTGAACTTTATGAGGGAGAGTGGAGGCAATGGGGTGTTGGTAGGATTGGAGTGGTGGAAAGTGGGTGTTTATGGAAAGGAAGACTGGTGGACAAGAGAAAAGGGGAAAGGATTTTTTCTTGATTAAAAAGAAGGAATAGTTTTCTAAACTCTGTAGAAAATCAATATTATTTTCTTCTTAGGTAGATTTGGAAGAAGCCATCTAATGTCAAAATTTACCTTTTTAAATCAATATTATTGAAAACTGCTCTTTGAGTTTTCCAAAAGGAGACTCATTACAGTTCCTTTCTTTTAAGACTTTTAAGGAATATGTGAAATGGGTGCTAAAAACATTATTTAATCAACTGATTCAGTTTCTCTTGTGCAATGAAATAGGACATAATAGTTTATAAAGAAATGACCCTTGTGTTTTCATGGTATATTCCATTTATCTTAATGTGCATGAATCTTTTATCTAGATAAGTATTTATTGATCTTGATGTATTAAGATTAGGTGATGAAGTCTTATAGATTTTATTATGTGAAATTTAGAAATTTAGGTAGAAAATCTCCCCTTTGATGAGAAATCTCAATAACCATGAAAAATGTTTGATGCCACAATTTTCCTCAGAAAATATTCTGCAAGATAAAATTTCTAAGTAGTATGCTAGTTTTAGTACGATTTGCTGGCCGACTGCCAACAGTTTGCCCTTGGGAACTTCCTTGCTGTGGAGCATTTTGCCTAAAGTTTGAGGCAGAGGGATTCTGGGATAGTTTGTCATTCAGCCACTTGATTCAAATCGATAAGTGCTGAATGACATTTGGACACTTTTTTGATCTCCTCTTTGGGGCCCCTGGTGAGCTTGTCCCCGCCTGTGTGTGATCATCACCTTCCCCACCCCATATCAGCTGGAAGATTGATTTCTTCTTCCTTTCTGGAAGTCTAAATTTATTCCCTGGGTGTTTTGCAGTTGCTGGTGGTTGGGGACAGCTGTTCCTCCACGCTTGACTCTGAATAATTCTCTGTGATGGAGTCAGCGAAATAATACTGTAAAAGAAACCAGGAAAACAAAAGCCTTAATCGTCTTTTCTTATTAAGTGCTAAAGAGAGGAGGATCACCCCCTCTCCCTGGTTTTAGGGAAAAAAAAGGAAAAAAATAAGATCCTAAATGTATTTGAGGAAGCAAGATTCAAGAATGTTCCCCAGTCCCCATGTTATATAATTACTATTTGGTCATTGTAGAAAATGCTGATATGGAAAAAAATGGGAAAATAAAAAACATTGTAATCTGACCATTCAAAATTATACTAATGTTTTCTCATATATTTGTCTCATTTTTTTTTCAGTACAAACAAACCCAAAAAATGTTGGAAAATCCTCTACATTCTTTCTTGTAGCCTGCTTTTTCTGACTTAATGTATCATGAGCATCTTTCCATTTCAATAAATATTTTTCCACAGTATTGTTTATTGAAAAAGTAGCAAAAACATGGCAAAAAATATGAACAATTCCAGAGTATTCGTGAGAAATAAGTTGCCTTCACACTAGAACTCCAGCCCTTTTTTCCTCTCCTTCTCACTGCTACCAGCTTCCTGAATCTTCTGGAAATACTCTACATACATATGCATGCTTGGATGTATATGTCTTTTTAAAATTTAACATATCTTAGAGAGCTTTCTAAATTAGGACTTATAGATGGATTCATTCTTTGTCAGCATTATATAATATTCCACTCTATCCATGTTCCATACTTTATTTAACAAGTCCTCTGTGCTGGCTATTTAGGTTCTTCTCTGATTGTTTGTTGTTATTAAACAATGCTACAGTGTGCATCCCTGTACATAAATCCTTGTGCCATGTGCTCTGTGCAGAGTAATCTTGCATAGGCGAGATGCCCGGGTCAAAGGTCATGTGCATTTGAAGTTGTAAGAGATGCTGCGTTTCCCTCCAAGATGGTTACACCAGTTTGTAGTCCTAGCAACAGTAGATCAAAGTGCTTCTTTCTCCCTACCCTGGCCAATAATCAAACTTTTTAGTCTTTATAATTCTGATAGTTACAAACTAGATTTTCATTGTTAAATTTATGTGTTTTTTTAAGTTATAAATGGACTTGGGCAGATTTCTGTTAATGGCTGAAAATATTCCATTGTGTGACTTTACCATAATTTATTTAGTTCTTCCATTGAGAGACATATAGGCTGATTCTATTTTTTTTTTTTATTATAAATGATATTGCAGTAAAATTTTTATAGGTAAATTTTTGTGCCTTCCTTTAATTTTCTCATTGTTTTCAGTTTCTTTGGAATGTTTGTTAGTAAAGTAGAATTTCTCTAAAAATATAATTTTGACATGGTTGCTTTTATAAAATGAAATGAGTAATTGTCTGCAGATCCACTGTATGTGTTGGGAAGAGGGATTTGTTTGAGGTTCTACTTTCTTTTACAAAAAAACGATTTAAGGTTGCCACAAAAAGTGTATTTTTAACCAGCCACCTAGCTTTCCCACTAGCTCTATTTTTCGCTTCATATCCATATGTTTTTGACTAAGCCATAAATGGAAATTTCATTTAAAGTTATTTTGCTTCTCAGTACTACATGTCATGCATTTCATTCCATATTATTTTTGTCCTTTTCCTTTCTAGTATTATATTTCTCAGACACCAGTGAAGAGTGAGTTATGAGTTTTCAGTTTTGCCAAGAGTTAAATATTTGCAGAGCTTGAAAAAAATAAAGTAAAACAATTTTAATGTAGCTGATTTTGTCCTGGCTCCACAAGACTTTCATTTAGCTGCTTCAGAGCTCACGCTTTAAATATTAAGGAAAATATTCTATTTCCACTCTATCAACTGCCACAATGCCTGCATTAATGAGAATGGAAGTATAATTTCTCCCTAACTGGAATTGGATCATCCTATCCTAACAAAATGAATGCTTAGGGCAGCTGCATGTGGAAGGTTTCTGGATTCCTTGCCTCCATCATTGATGTTTTTCTGCTGTTACTGCCCAAGACGCTGCAAATGAGGGAAAGCCTCTGAGAGCTCACTTCTCCAATCTGCAACATGCCTCGTCTGCTTGTGTTCTGTTTTCTCCTCTGTCTCTATTTCCACTTTTAAGCAGAAAACATTTCTCCTGCAATTTGAGGGAATTCCAGGGTCCAAACTATATTTAAATAGGATGGCTTTGGCTTGAAACATTCCTTCCTGAAATGTGCTTCCATATGTTTGCATTTGCTACTTCCTTGTCAAGCCTCAACTCTGCCTTCCTTAGCTTGTCCATTTTTTTCCTTCTGTCAAGAATGCCAACAAGGAGCAGTTTCTTCAGACCCTGGAAAGTGAGGGCCTTTCACCACAGGGCCTCAAGCTTTGTGGTCAACTAACTTAACTTGGAGGCCAGTTTTCCCCCAGGAAACTTGTAATTCTTTAGTCCAGTGTCCTGTCAGTGCAGCTGTCCAGAGCTGTTTCTTCTGAAAGACCTTCCCAGCCAGTCCCATAGGGCAACACTTTGTTCTGTCTTCCCAGGCTCTCTAGTTTTGGAAATGAGATTTCTTTTTTCCTTTTTAAAGAAAACTGAGATATAATTGACATATAACATTATATTAATTTTAGGTATACAACATAATGATTTGATATATGTATATATTGCAAAACGATCATCATGATAAATCTAGTTAACATCATCACCATAGAGAGTTACAAAACTTTTTTTCTTGTGATAAGAACTTTTCAGATTTACTCTCTTAGAAACTTTCAAATATGCAATACAATATTATTAACTATAGTCTATAGTCACCATGCTGTACATTACATCTGCAGGACTTATTTATTTTATAACTGAATGTTGTACCTTTTGAACACCTTCGCCTAGAATTATTTCTACATTAGCAGTTGGGGTTGGGGTGGAGGTGGGGAGGTTGGAAAGAACAGTTGTACGAGGTCTCAGAATCATGTAGCATGTATTACAGCCAGGATTGTCTCCTCTCCAAACCCCAGTCAGTTCTCAAAAACATTGTTTAGTAGGGGTTTCCTCAGAGATAAATAGTGCCACAAGACAATGGCCCGTATATGACACAATTTCTCTGGACCCTGCGAGACTGAGAATTTTTAATCTCCAGGGAGTTGAGGGTGTGTATAGGGGAGTTTTTCTTTATTGTTAGGGGTTTTTTTTTAATGTTTCACTTTTTATTTTGAAATAATCTTAAACTTACATATGAGTTTTGAGTTTAGTACATTAGCCTTTTGCCCAAATTTGCCTTTGTTAATTGTTTATGATTTGCCACATTTGCTTCTCTCTCTCTCTGTATGTTTTAAATGTGTATATGTGTGTATATGTATGTATGTATGTGTGTATATGTACATATATACACATATACACATGCACATTAAAAAAAATTTTCTCTGAACCCTGTGAAACTAAGGTGGAGACATCATGCCCTTTTACCCTTAAATACTTCAGATTGTATTTTCTAAAAGGACATATTCTTACAGAAGCATGGTATAGGTATCAAAATAAAAAAAACAGCATTGGTACAATATTGTCTAATCCACCATTTATATCTGAAATTTCATTTATCACAAGAATGTCCTTTTTGGCTATTTTAGTTTTTGGTCCAAAAACTATCGAGGATCATGCATTGCATTCAGTTGTCCTGTCTCCTTAATCTTTATCTGAAACAATTCCTCAGCTCTTGTGTTTCTGGGCCTTGACATTTTTGAATAGTCTAGGTGAGTTATTTTGTAGATTGTTTTTTAATTTGGATTTATCTGGTGTTTCTTCATGATTTAGATTTAGGTTATACATTTTTTTTGGCAGGAATACCACAGAAGTGATGTTGTGTTCTGCTCATTGTATCCTATCAGGAGGCACCTGATGTCAGTTTGTCTCAGTCTGGGTGAAGTTGGTTTTGATCACTTGGTTAAGGTAGTGTCTGTGGCAGGTTGCGGGAGGACAGTTTGCCTGGGTCACCTGGCTCCTCTACTGAGTATGTTCCATGAAGACAATGAGGTACAAGGAAAAACTTTTTGGTACACTGGGTCTCTGTGAGGTATGGCCTCAGGTCATGTAAACCCTCCTCCTTGCGATGCTGGACAAATGCCATTTCCAGCATGCTCGGTTAAGATTCACAGCACAGTATTTAATTGAGAAATAATATATCTGTGTAGCTATATACCCAGAGATTTTGTTTTAAAATGTAACTGTGATGCTCCTATCCATTTATTCGCTACTCTTGCCTCTTACAAAACACATAATTCAAAAGGATACATATAAATATTTGAGCTAAGTTAGGGTAAAGGGAAACTGTGGCTGAGAAAATAATAAAGCCAGGGAGAAAAATACACGAGTCCTATGTGATTGCTGGAGGTGCCTGGAGATTTGGCTTTGAGACTTGTGGGGAACTCTTGTGAAGAAGGTGATGTGTTCAATTACAGGAGTCAAAGCATTCGTGAGCTAATGGCTTGTCTGGTGACGAGGAGAGAGCTATTTTGCCCTAAGAAGGAGTTCTCCCTCTAATTCCTCATAAATGATCTAGACATTGTAGTCTAGGGGACATTCCTAAAAAAATGTCCCTTCAGTAAATGCCAGGAGCTTCAGAACCTCCCTAAACTCTGGATGATGATGCGATCTCAGAGCACCAGCAAGAATCGCTGAAACCAAAACAAGGATGCACCACATACCTGGAGTGATTCAGGATAAAATTTAGAATATCCAGAGGTATAAGTTTTGGTCTTGTTTTGCTTTGGACCAGAAACTCCTTTTAAGTATTTAAAAGCAGAGCTGCTTTGGTTGCCACCTCTCTCACCCCCACCACAAAGTTTATTCCTTTCTTCCAGTGAGATGATCTTGAACCACCTCATAGGCTGAAGGGGCAACAACAGCTCACAGACACTGATCCTGAGGGGTATACCCCCAGAATTTCCCCATCCCCGGATTTCCTCAGAATTTTTTATTTTACCACAGTGTATGAAATACTTTGGCAGTTTCTCATGTAGTCTGAGCAGTGAACCAAAAGGAGGTTTCTGTCACTCTGGAATAGAGGCCAACGACAGCGCTCACCACGGCCATGAGGCCCCATGGGCTGTGGTCCCTTATCCTCTGCTCCTCAGCCCCATGAGTCACCCTGTTTTGCACAAGTACTGCAAGCCCACAAGTCCGGCACCCTCTCACTTTAGGACCTTTGCACTTACTGCCCCTCAGCCTAGATTGGGTTCCACCCTGATTTCTGCACTTTATTCAGATTTTTTTAGATCAGACATTACCTCTTCAGAGAGGCCTTTTTTAACTTCTGTGCCTAAAATAGTTTCATATTTGTTTGTTCAAATCCCTTATCCTTAGAATTATACTTCTATTTCCTGTTGTCTGTCTCTCAAATCTTCTAAAGGGCCAGGACCTTTCCATGTTGTTTGTTAGTATCTCTAGCACCCAGAAACAGTGCTATACACTTGCTTGGGGCTTAGCAGATATTTGGTGAGCATAAGTTGAATGAACTGCAGAAAGAACTCTTAAAAGAAAAAAATTATCCACAGTCCTGCTATCCAAACACCACTACTAATAGTATTTTGATACTTTTTCATTTCAAAGATAATTAACCTCTGAGGGTCACTAGAAATCCTATTAGACCTAAGGATACAGTCCTCAATATCTGTATATGTACAAATTCCTAAAATTTGACATATAATTTTACTAGATTTCCTTGTTTCATATTTTTTTTTTTCCCCTTTTTCTGAGTAGTCCTGGCCTGGTACAAACCACTCACATCACATTATTATCTTTGCTAATTCGATGGTTGAAAAATGGCTCTTTCATTTGCATTTCTTTGACTTCTTGTGAAGCTGATAATTTTTTCATGTTTGATTACTAATTGCATGTTCTCTTTCATAAATCATTCAAGACCTCTGACTATCTCTTGGAGTGTCTGCTATATGAACTCCTTAAATAATAAAGATGTTTACTAAAATGACATGTTATGAAAAGAAAACAGATTAAAAACTAGTGGCCCACACAGGAAAATTTTTCTCTACTTCTTGTGAAAAACAGCTATAGATTCATTTTCTGATATTTAGCTTGGGTTGCCATACTTTGCACCTGGAGTAGTTCTAAACCATTCAGGAAAGCTAACCAATAAAAAGCTACAGTGAACTCTCTTCTGACTAATGAAAATAAATGCATGAATCAGAGTTTCCACTTCCTGCTGGAGTGAAGTACACCTATTGTCTAGAGATAATAAAACAGTTTGGATTTTGCTGCTATTGCCAGGCCATGGAATTAAATTCAAAGACACAAAGATAACTTTGTGAAGCAGCACAGTGAAGGACCCAATTTCCTCTTTTTCCCAAGTTAGGTCATTATTTGCCTGAATTCACTAGCTTCGTCGATGTGCTTCCTGCCACAGGCTACTTCTGATAAATCTTCAGACATCCCAGAAATCGGATGGAATCTGAGTAGCACATTTGGTGCTGCTTTAGGTGGAAGAAATGTGATTTCTTTATAGCAAAAGGATCCAGATGACATCAACCTGCCAGAAAGATGTGATTTTTTTCTAGCCTTTTTTGGATATATTATAATAATGATGTCTAAATCCTTTAAACGCCAATAAAATATGCATTTTAGGTAATGAATTTGCTGGGAAAATATAAAAACTCATGTTACAGGCGTTTCTATCTTTACTTCCATGAGAGCAGAGTTGCCTGGATACTTGCACACTGGTGTGTCAGCTAGATTGCTGTTCAGATGGGTAGACAGCATAGCAGGTAGGAAAATCATTTCCTGGTCCTAAAAATACAGAGTTTCCTGTGAAGTAAATGTAGCTTATAAGTCTAAACCAGAAGAGCTGGGGGCATCTGGAAAACCTAAGGTCCACCTGTCAAGTTTTGGGGCAACTGGAAGCGGTTTTAAGGCTCAAAACTGTGAGGCTGGGAAAGTGGGCTGAAAGCACATGCATCCCAGAGCTCTGGGCCTTATCAACTGAGTGGATGAGAAATTTCTTTATAGCAATTCTTACTCAGAATTGGAATAAAGGGCTCAGTGTGAAGTTGGGATAGTATAATTTCTTGGTTTAATACTTTACAGATTTTTGGAACCAAATGCTCCCTGAAGTGAAAAGTTTTTTTTTTTTTTTTTTTGCTGACCTTGTTGGACGACTAATACTATTTCTGGGAAATAAGAGAAACAAGCGGCTCATTGTTGGCAGGAGCTGAGAGAGACACAAGAAAGGAGAGAGACGTGTCTGCAGCTCTTTTTTCCCTTCATTGTATCGTGACTGAGTCAAGGCTGGACTCTGTGGTTGGGTTTTTCTTTCTACCTCTGTAGACATGTGTTTCGCATCAGACAGGGCTGCGTGACACCTGACATTGGCCAGTTCACATGAGTTAAGCCACGTATGGCCCATAAACAGAGGAGAAAAGACCCACAGCTGCACCCAGACACTCCTGACGCTGAAGTATTTTTGAAGCTTGGTGTGGCTGGGTCCGCACATATGTCAGAAACAATTTACACCTGTATGTTTTGGCTTCTTTCAATTGAATATCATTACTTTCTAAAAGCTGCTGTGGTCCAGTATTGCCTGAAGGCAGCACCTCTTCTTGTTTAAACCTTTCTGAATTATGAAATGTAACTTTCAAAGTTATCTGATTTTTGTCTGTTTCTTTTTTTTAAAGCACTGAAGAAGAACGCTCTATACCTTGTTCTGTTAAACCAGATCGCTCAAGTAGGGCGCCATCATAACACGTGATTCCTGTTGATGTCATCACTTTATGTAAATAAGTTAATTAAATTAGTCTGCTTTAGACTTTTTTATGAAATAGGGAAAAGGAAACACTTCTTATCCTCGTCACCAAATTTAACTCAGTAAATATTTTTGATTACTGAGGGTGGGCAAGATAGGGCAGTGATTGGTGATTGGGGCAGCTGACACCAGCCAGAGCATTTTAGAATATCCCCTGGGCTTCCTGGTTTTGTCAGTTTATGCCACTGATTTGTGCTGAGTCATTTAACCTTCCAAGTTTCTTCATCTTAAAATGAGCGAATTGGCCTACATCGTTGGTTTTAAATTATGTCCCAAGGTCCTATGCCAGGGTTTCAGGAGACTGTTAGCAGAAGCAAAGTTTAGTTAGTATCCAGTCTCCAAAAGCTGTGTCTGTTCAACACATTAAAAAAATTATTTAGTATTTTGATGTAAAAGTTGAGAATTGCCTATAGGGGAAATAGAGTGAAAGCAAGACCAAGAGAATTTAGAGAAGACGATCAAAGGGACTGCCATTTAAGTGCTCACTTGCCTACTGACACTAATGCAGGCCCTAGGCAGGCTTTGAAAGAGTCCTTGTGTGTGAGGGTTGCCTCTGTGTCATGCTATATCCCGGGCTCTGGAGAAAGATCCTACTCCTAAAGAAGAGTTTGAGCACCTGGGTCTAAATGAACTAAGGCCTCTTTCAGCCTGAACTTCTCTGGTGATGGTACAAAGTAGGGTAAATACACGACCCCTCCTATAGTGAATGTGGTGAGGAAAGTGGATTTGTAAACTACTGATGATAAAACAGCAAAATGAAATTGGTGCTGAGCAGGGAATATGCTCTGGAAGTAAACTGAAAGCACCAACAAAAATGTAGTTAGTATTCGTTAAATGTTCACTTATACATTTTGGGAGTACTGGTTAAAAGTACATTCCTCAAGAGAAAAAGAATTGTATCTATGTGTTTGGGGAGGGGGAGGGATTTCCATTTTGTTCTGGAATGTCTATGGTGATCATCTTATAAATGAAACTGATTTTTACTACCAATTTCTGACCTGTAAACCCTGTCTGAAGCTTAGTTCAGGTAGAATATATTTAGCGCCTACTATGTGCAAGTCAGCTTTGAAATGCACTAGATTCTTTTTGTTCTATATTTATAAGGAAGGTCCATATCATCAGGGTTGGTTCCGAGGGGCAGGGGGAGACTTGGTTTCTTCCCAGGTCTTGTTTATGAAGAGCACAAATCCAGCCTTCAGGAAGATGAGTTGGTGCAAATCACAGGAAGAGAAGAGTTGAGTTTCTTAAAAAAGCTTCTTCTCAGTGTGTATGGCTCAATCAGGAGTCCAATAGGAAAGATTTCCTGACTTTCAGACTTAACCAAGTGCATGCTTACCAGTGATGCAATGCGATGTCGTAAACAGTGTTCGACATTAAAGTTACAGAGTAAGTGGAGGAGTAATATTCCCTCTCTGATCCAAGTCATGTGAGTACAAAAAGACAACTTGGCTAGTTGTAATCTATGGAGGACACACTGAGAGTTAATCTGGACAGCGTGACTGTTATTCTGTATATCCAATGGTTATTTCATACTGGCTCTAGGTTTCTTTGTCAGGGACACGTTAGGGTGGAAACAGGAAACTTGAGTTCTGCTGCCATGAGCTAGCTCTGGGGCAATGGATGGTCAGAGGCCTAGCCGTGACCAATCAACCCATTTTCCTGGGACTCTTCCAGATTTAACCCTGAAAGTGCTATTCCCTCAGTCCTCTGTGACAGACCTCAGTCTCAGCATTTGTGGAGTGGGACAGAGAATGAAGTGATCATTAAACTTTTAGTTCTCATTGCTTCCCAGCCTTCTGGCTAAGATCAAGTGAAGCTTTCAGTTCTAACAGCCCAAGATTCAGGAGCTCTTATACTCCCCTCTCATGGAGTTCCTGATGCAAGTTATATAAACTCACTAGCCCAGACATCAAATTGAATTAAACACCTTCCATCTTGAAAGAGGAAGTCTCCCAGATCCCAAATCAAGTGTATTTGATTACCCAAGGTGTGTATTTGAATATTGCATATTCACCTATTTTGAAGAAATTTCAATCAGGTTTTCAGAACAATATGTCAGCCTCTTCCCCTTCTCACTCTCAAGGGATGATGATGTTAGAAGGATTATTTGGAAGTTAATGTTGTTTTATCATAGAAGCAAATGAAAACAAACAAACAACTAAACTAAAAGCTTATTTTGAATATATTTTGAATAATTTAGCAAAGTTCTGCTCACCACCTGTGAAAACTGATACATACAGGTTAAATCATCCTTAAAATTTTCCAATTAAATCAACATTTGCTTATGGAGGATTTCAGCAGATATTCTGTCAGCCTTATATAGTGCTTGTTTTCCCTGCATTTTGTTTTGCTTTGTTTTTCTGTTAACTTTTTTTCTTGAACAACGGTCATAATTCTAAGTCCATAAAATCACTTAGTTCAGCACCCAGAGGCTGCCATGTTCCCTTCTCTGGCTCCACATCCTAAGCAGCTGCTTAGATAACTTTAAAGTTTAGCACATAGTACAAGCTTAATAAATATTAATTCATTTTCAATTCAATTCATAATTCAATACTGCTAAGACATCTGCTAAGTTCCAGTGGACCAGCATTTCCTGGTAGTCCTTCTCAGAACAACACTAGTCTTTCAAGTTTGAAAAGTGCTGCATTGTATATCTCCCTCTTGGAAAGTTTCAGTGTCTTGTTAGTATATTAAAGCCTCTGAGAAACCCTGCAGTAAAATAAGCTCTTTAAACTTTGTTTGAACATTTCCCAGTCTTATTTGACCATGGAACACTCCTGGAAGCTGCTACTATTATTAATTTTAATTTTAGTTTAATATCTATTTACTCCCATAGACCACCATAGACCATGTTTTCTTTTGGATATTTAGCCATTTTTATATACTCTATAAAAATTTATACTTTTTTTTAATACCTTATAAACCTAATTAATAATGAGTATTGAAGAGACAGTGCCCAGTACAGTACCTGATATTTATTAAAGACATGGTTACTACACACACACATACATTTTTTAAGAACTGTTTTAGATTTACAGAAAAATCGAATAGAGTTTCCATCTATCTTCTCAACCACTTTCCCATATTATGAACATCTTACATTAGTATGCTACATTTATTGTAATTAATGAACCAATATTGATACGTTATTATTTCAATTTAATTTACTTTTTTATCAAGGTATAATTGACATGTAACTAATTAGTTTTAGATGTACAACATAATGATTTAATATGTGTATATATTGTGAAATGATCACCACAAGTCTAGTTAACATCTATCACCACAGATAGCTGCAAAAGTTTTTTTTCCTGTGATGAGAACTTTTAAGATGTACCCTCTTAGCAACTTTCAAATATACAGTACAGTATTATTAATTATAGTCACCATGCTGTACATCTCCATGGCTTATTTATTATAACTGGAAGTTTGTACCTTTTGACCTCCTTCCCCTCCCCCATCCCCAACCTTTGGCAACCACCAGTCAATCTGTTCTCTGTATCTATCAGCTTGTGGGGTTTTTTTTGTGTGTTTGTTTGTGTGTTTGTTTGTTTAAGATACCACATATAAGCAAAATCATATGGTATTTATCTTTGTGTAACTTATTTCACTTAGCATAATGCTCTCAGGATCCATCCATGTTGCTACAAATGACAAGATTTCATTCCTTTTCTGTTTGAATAATATTCTCTTGTCTCTCTCTCTCTCTCTCATCTATCTATCTATCTATCTACCTACCTACTTATCTAATGACATTTCCTGATATATTATTTTTATCTAAAATCCCTACATTATTTAGATTTCCTTTGTTTTTACCTAACGTCTTTTTCTGTTTCAGTCTCCTACAGAATATCCCATTACCTTTACTTGTCATATCTCCTTAAGTTGTTCTTTGTTGTGACAGTTTCTTAGACTTGATGACCTTGATAGTTTAGAGGAGTACTGCTTAGGATTTTTATAGGATTCCCCTCTGTTGGAACTGGTTGGATGTTTTTCTCTGATTAAACTGGGATGATGGTTTTTTAGAAGGATGACCACAGAAGTAAAATGTCATTTTCATATCTTATCAAGGATCATGCTGTCACCATGACTTATTACTTTTGATGTTGACCTGATCATCTGGCTGATATACAAGATTTCTCCCCTGTAAAATTACTGTCCCCCACCCATTCAATACTGTACTCTTTGAGAGGAGGTCACCATGCACAATACACACTTAAGGAGTGGTAGGTGATTCCCACTCCTTGAGGACAATGTATCTAAATTAAGTTATTTGGAATTCTATACAGGAGATTTATCTCTTCTCCCACCATTTATTCAATTATTTGTTATTATATGAGTGGACTCATGATGAATATTATATTTTTATTAAACTAATGAACTGTAGTCAACAACATGTGAAACTCTCTCCATTACTGATAGAAGTGCAGTTGGGGAATGGGTGCTATGAGTGGAAAAAGTCATTTGGTGCTTGGGGAGGCCTCACTCACTCACTCGCTTGAACGGAATTGTGCCTCTAACATGTTGACAAAACCACATATTTTTAAAAATTTAATTCAGACTGCCAGGTGTATAGATATTTCAGCTAAGAAGTTTGTTGTCAAAAAGAGAAAGGAGGCTGAGAATAAGTATACAACTAGTTATAAGTGTTCCTCTTTGCCCTCCCCAGACACAAATGTGAATTAGGGAGAAGGACTTGAAGATAATAACTTTTGTCTCTCTAGGTGTAGTTTCTAGCCATTGGCACACTGGTCGTCCTTTCCATAACCTACTCAGAGCCAGCCCCATGTAGGCCAGTGATGGGTTTTGTAGTCGAGCTTAACTTTTTGGTTTTGTTTTCTTGAGTCTGTGCGTGCGTGCGCGCGCATGCGCATGTGTGCGATAAGCACACAGGAAAGCAAGCTGCTGAACCTGTCCAATGCGAAAAAGATATTTGTCAAACATTCCAGGAGGCGTGCTGGGCAACCGCTGATTCACTGGCTTCCCTCATAGTCTGCAGCTCCTGGCTTGGGGAAGCTGCCAAAGCATTTTGTCTATGAGCTGTTTCTCTCTGTTCCCTGGTGCTACAAAAGGCAAAAAGTTCAGGAGTGAAGTCTTTACCTTTTCCATGTTTGCTTCTTATGTAGCAAATGAAATGCGGGATTAGAACCGAGTCCAGGGACCTTCCTGGTCTTGAGCCTACTCTTGAGGTTTTTAGATGAAGTGACCAAGTGTATTTGCTGGAACAGGTCAGAGGGTACATTGTCCCAGGCAGCATGATCAAGAGGTCATGTCCAATATAGTCACCCCCCATCCTGCCGCACCTCACTCTCATGTTAACTGTTTACTTCACCAGGGATACAGTCGTTGAATCAAAAGGGTGTTCATATCTCAGATGCTGTGGAGTTTCTTTTTGGGGCTGTGTTTTCTTTTCTGTTGAATAAAAGCAATGAAATGTTTCTGGTCACATATCTGCAGAATTTGGTTATATTGATTTCCAAGCGTAGAACAGAAAGCCAACTATTGGAGGAAAAAAGAAAAAGGAAAAGGAGATGAAAACAATGAAGAAGATAAATGTAGATTTGAATTTAAACTGACTTTCTTGGAAGAAAGAAAAAAAGATGTCTCTCTTTAAATTTGATGCATTCCTGCTTCAGAGGAGAAATCTTCTGTTTGGGTTATTCTTTTCTGTGGGGACTGGAAAAAACCTTGAACTGACGAGGTCTTTAGCCTTTTTGAGGCATTTAATGGCAGTCTGCCCATTAGGGTTTGGCCTCAGATACTGCATTTGATATACTCTACTTTTTTTTTTTTTTTTAAACTAAGCTATTGTTCTCTCTCTAAAATGTTCTGGAATATCATCCCAAGCAGTATTTTGTTCATTGCAAATTTGGATGTTTTGCTTTCCCATGCCCTCCTGTGGACCTCCTTTCTATTTATCTCTGTCTTGGGCTTCCTCTGCCCGCATTGACTGAGTGGCTAACAAAAGCAGTGGTTTTAAAGAACTTCAACCATCAGTAAGGTTCATGAGCTCCAGTCTCAGAGAAGGTTCAGTAATAGTTCAAAATGAAATGACTGCGTGGAACAGAGTGGCAGGTTGAATCATGAGCACTTAGATCGAGTCAGGACACTTGGTTCCTAGACCCCTGACTATTTTATGACCTTGACCAAATTCACTCTGAGGAGTGGTTTCTTCATCTACACGAAGAGGAGGTGCACCAGGTGGGCTCTCAGCTTTGATGATCTTGATTATATTCTAAGCCTTATGTGTTATTTTTCAAGTGATTTTGAGGCTACCTCCTTTTACTCCACCAAGGAGAGATTGAGTTTGATGCTTACATGACCATGTTTTGTTTTATGTTTTTTAGTTTATATTTTGTTTTATGTTTTACATTAGTAATAAATGTACATAGGAGAACTTCAAACAGTACAGAAGAGGAAAAGGAAGATATCCTCCCATCCCTGACTCCCAGTTTCCTCTCCAAAGGCACCACTGTTACTTGTTTGTTGTGTATCCTTCTAGAGAGATTTGCCCTATATGTATACTATGCCAGCCCCTCTCGTTCTAACTAGGTAGTAGTATGCTCATACATACAGTTCTGTCCCTTGAATTTTCCCCCACTGAACAATATTTCTTAGAGGTTGTTCCATATTAGTACTTACAGAGCTCCCTCATTCTGTGCAATAGTTAACATAGAATCCTTCGGGGTGAATGGATCACAGTCTCCCATAGGTGGACATTGTTTTTAGTCTTTTGCTATTATAGACTCTACCGCAGTGAATATTCTTGGACAAACTTCTTTGTTTTTGTGTGTGCCTTACCTTGAAAACAAAGCCATTGTCTAAGTTCCACTCTTTTTCAGCCTCTGCAGTTAATGGCTGGAGGTGTTTAGTCTGAATTGTCAAATCTAAATTAAGCGGAAGAAAGCAACATCACCATTCCTCCCTGTGGATGTCTCTGTAAGGGCTGGTGTTTTGAAGACTAACAAGGGCGTGGTTTTGGAAGAGCTCTTCTCCAAGTCTTAAATCCCCCAGATGAGGATGCAGACATCAATAAAATCTGCTGAGCAGTATCTGGTTGCTATGTGGAGTTGAGTAACAAGAGTCCCCTGTGAGTAAACCCGGTTCAGGATTTTATACACTGACAGAGCAGTCTTCTCAAATCACTGAAGATAGTCCGGCTCCAAGTTATCTGTCATATCAATAAATTACCAGACCCAAGTCAGTTTTTAAAAATTGTCAAAATATCTGTGTTATAAAAATTAATGTAGAGTTAATAACCTCTAATCTGCCAACAACTACAACAGAAACTAAGCTTCCAAACCTTTTTTTTTCCTTGACCTAGGGAATTTCTCGTATTGGAAATATTCAATTTACACATTTCTCTTATAGAAACCATTGGACGTCTTTTGTCTATAGTAGTTATATAAGAAAAATATGGGCATAATTTTTCAGAAGGCTCAGAAATGACTGTCCTTGGAAGTAATCAGTCCCAGTCTTCCATCCAAAGCTACCTCCCCTTGGCCCGAAAGAGGTCTAATGGATTAAACACCTCTGGATATCTGGACTTTGTCTTACTTGAATCTGTATTTAAGAGTACTTTTTAGCAGGCTCAGGCCTGGTTAGTACTTGGATGGGAGACAATCTAGGAAGACCAAGTACTGTAGTCATAAAAAATAAAAAAATAAGAGATTGTAAGCTGACAAGGTCCTTGCAATCTGTGAGGTCAACCAAGGGTTGCCTCACCTAAAAAAAAAAAAAAAAAAAGAGCTCTTTTTTTCCCCCGCTGAGATACAATGTGTGTACTACTATTCAGTCCTTTAGATAGAGATTGTGATTATCTTTTAACAAGCTATAGAATGAAATACTCATTTCAGTTATTTTGGCATCAGTCATGACTTCTTTTTTTATGCTCTCAAGCTAAGACCACAAGAAATGCCCAGGTGGTTTCATTCATTCCATCATATCATTTACTGAGCCTCCCTCTGTGCCAGGATTAGTAGCAGGTGGTGAGAATTCTTTGTGGTGGGTTTAATTCAGGAATGGAAACTTAACTGTTTAGGCAGAATACTCCAAATATTCTTACCTTCCCCTTCAGTAGCTTGTTGTTGAGCAGAGTTGTCAATCTATTCAAACCCTCCTTGAACCCTTCTTGTTTGTAATTTGGACAATCTTTGGGCCCAGGGCCTGGTTTTGATGACCTGCTGTCTCAGTGGTACTTCCTTGTTATCAAAAACAAACTATATTTAGAGAGTTGCTCTCAGTTGTTCCTTTTCTTCAGTCTAAGGTGAGGCAGAGGTCAGCCAAGGACAGTTGAAAGCCCAGGTGGATGGGGGTTTCAAGAGGCCTCAACTTTGCCCCTGGTTCCACCTGCCACTAAGCAGAGCATGTTTCTTCACCTCTCCGGGTTTCAGTCTCTCTTCCATAAAATGAAGGGATGGACCAGATAATCTCCAAGGTCCTTTACAAAGCCTAGCATTCTAGTGTTCCACAGCCACATTTCTTCATGCATTTCTTCCAGCAGCCTGTTAGTTCATGTGAGGGCAGGAGCTATTTATCCAACTACAAACCCTGGTACATAGTGAGAATGCAATAAAGATCTGAGTGAATGTATAAATAATTTAAAAAATTTTTTATTTTGTTTTTACCTTCCTCTACCCTGAGCTGGAGGAAGTTTCTGCCATGGGATTAATTGTTCCTTAAAGAAACCATTTCTTTTATAGAAAATCTTCATTGCTGGTACTATCTTTCGTGCATGCGTGCGTGCGTGCGTGCGTGTGTGTGTGTGTGTGTGTGTATGTATGTGGTCTACACATACAATTATTACATAGTTGATTAGGCTACTTTAAAATTTATTTAAGGAAATTTAATTATAAAACATGTTTCCACATAATATTCATAGCAAACTAAAGATCAGAAATATTTGGATTTTAAGTAAAATATGCCAATAATTTTATCTTTTAAAAATAGTAGTGTCCAATATAGTGAAGTTTAAGAGTTTTTTTCTCAGAAATGA
Source organism: Pteropus vampyrus (assembly GCF_000151845.1). NCBI lineage: Eukaryota > Metazoa > Chordata > Mammalia > Chiroptera > Pteropodidae > Pteropus > Pteropus vampyrus. The sequence continues at coordinate 456,681 of NW_011889595.1, read as the reverse complement.
AGTGAATATATAAAATTATAAGTTGTTGCCTTAGGTCTTGACTTAGGAACAAATAGACTGAAAAGTGTGATTTTCATTATTACAGGATATTGCATAGGCAGAAGTTAAGCAAATTTGATTGATAAACTGTTTTGAGTAAAACTAGCACTTTTTAAAATGCATTTTTTTTTGTGAGGATACAATTATAGAATTTTTTAGATTTTTTTAATTCTTTTCTAAAATGAAGTATTACATGCTAAAATTTAAAATGTTGGTAAATGCAGATAAATGGAAAATCTTTAAAAAGCATTAAACACTTTTAATGCCTTTATCTAATCACAGACATGGTTAACATTTTTATGCAATTTCTTCCTCACTAATTTTTCTCTTTGCAAAAACTGGATCATTTATTCTCCGTCTGTTATTTGTTCCTGAGCTTATTAGCTCATGCTTCTTTGGGGGATTCTTTTTTAACAAATCATTAGCGGATCCTGCTTGTGTGTAAGTACCCGATCTAGGTGCTGTGTTTTACATGTTGCTTGTCAATTTACTCATTTATCCTAGATGTTATTGTACACCCACCACATATCAATGATCACATGCTTCCTTAGCTTTCCCATAAACATACAGGTTGTCTGAACAAGAGCACACACACCCAAGTGTCCTGGTGAAATTATCTCATATGTTGTTGGAAACTTTGTAGAATCCATTTTTGGCCACCATATTCTATGAAATGCTTCAAATGTAACTGTAGACACAGGGAAGATGTGAAATAAGATTCTTACCAGCACAAAAGCTGAGACTGATGAGTCAGCAGTGAGGCCACTGTCTGAGTCTCCCTGAATTGAATTAAGGTAATAATTACTTGAACAGTAATGATTAACAGGGAAGTACTTTGGAAGAAATCTCAGGAATCTATACTCCACAGCACAACACATTCTGATGGTCTCTTTTTGATAAGGTGTTGTAGGCCCTTGTCATTAATTGCCTTGATGTTCTTCCCTCCTGTAGTAATGAATCACCAACACCAGCAGCAAATGGCACCCAGCACCCTGAGCCAGCAGAACCACCCTCCTCAGAACCCACCGGCAGGGCTGATGAGTCTGCCTAATGCGCTGACTACTCAACAGCAGCAGCAGCAGAAACTTCGGCTTCAGCGGATCCAGATGGAGAGAGAGAGGATTCGAATGCGCCAAGAGGAGCTCATGAGGCAGGTATGGCCTCTCGTGATGCCCAGTGGGGGTTCATGGCTGTGGTGCCAAAGCTAGTAGGTAGATAGCCACTAGCCATCAGGGTAACTCTTTCTCCAGAAACATCAGAGGTCTAAAACTCCGCTCCAGACGTCTCCCAATGTCTGGCTGCACTGTCTTCAGAGCCGCCCTTATGAATGCAAGGACTAGCTATATTAGCATGGCTGCCTTTGGCTTCCATTGCCAGTCTATTGAAGGAGAGAAAGAGTATGTTCCAATTTTCTATTGCTGTGTAACGGATTATCGCAAAATTTAGTGGCTTAAAACAGTAACCATTTTATTATACCACGCAGTTTTGTGGGTCAGGAATTTAGGCAGGGCTCAGCTGGATTGTTCTTCTGCTCTGCATGGCGTTGGCTTAGGTCACTTAGTGGTGTTCAGCTGGTGGGTAGGCTGGACTAGAGGGTCCAAAGTGACTTTACTCAAGTGTGTGGCACCATGGTGAAGGTTCCTGGAAGAGTGGACTTAGCTAGAACTAAACCTGGAGCACCTGCATATGGCACCTCTAGCATGGCACTCTCAGAGTAGTAGAACATATTACATAGCAGCGTGGGTCTCCCTAGAGGATGTTTCAAGAGACAGGGAATGGAAGCTGCCAGTGTCTCAGGGAAATGTCACAGAGTAACTTCTGCCATATTCTCTTGGTCAAAACATCAGAGAGCTTGTGCAGTCCCCCCTCCCCACCACCCCCATCACCAATTAGAGCAGCTAGCAGAGAAGATGTTCTAAGGAAAAAATGACAGGGAACCATCTTTGATCGCTATGGAGCATAAAAAGAGGGAAAATTGAGGGAGGATGAGAAATGCAGATAGTTTGCATATAGATTCTGATAGAATGGTTTGTGAAACTGCCTGGGCATTGATCAGGCACTTTTGTGCCATACTGCATTCATTCATTTATTCGTTCAAACAGTCAGTCAACAGAATGTTGTGTATCCTTTGTGAGAAAGGCTCAGTGCTATACCTCAAAAATGGAATAAAGAGAATCCTTGAAGCAACCCACAGTTTTCTCCCTGCTTCAGTGACTTGTTCCATGCAAGAGGGAATTCTTTCTTCCAAGTTGCTAAACTAATGGTAGCACACGTTTTCAAGTCTCATAAATTTTGCTGGCTACATTTTGGGGAGGAAAACTTCAATTTATTGTTCTAGTTCTTCAGACTTTGCTTTATGATTCAAATGAAGCAAGATGCATGGGTAGCTTCCTTTCACTAGTTTTTAAGGAAATAAGTAGTTTTAACTGTTCCAGAGAGCTTTCTTACAGGGGCTCAGGGGATATTTGGGTGAACACTATTTTTTTCTTTAAATTACATCTGATACTTGAAAAAATATATGCATTGGCTTCTATAAAGGAATAAAGTATTTTTCATCAAATAAATTCTAAGATATAGGCTTAAAAAACATGGTGAATTAAAATAATTCTTTAGACATAGCCTTTGAAAATGAGGGAAGTGAACATAAATTGTGCTTTGTTCAGTTGAACTATCTTCTAAATCTGGGGAATACAACTTTACAATAGAACTACAGTTGTGCCTTTTATTCTGAGGATTTATGTCTGAACTTTCATGGTTATTTCAGGGTAACAGTTATTTATACTGTTTTTAGGTAAGCAGTATCATGTTTCTCAGTAGGAAATAATTAAATTATTATTTTCTGTCTTTGAATAATAATTTCATCTGGAATAACTTTCTATTTGATAATATAGAATAAATTAAACAGTATTATAGTAGCATTTTAAGTTTTCTCTTAGTTTTATATTTAAATGAACTTTAAAGAGTTTTTTTCTTTACACAGAGCTATGACCGTTCTGTAGAGAATGGCTTGTTTCTCAGTTTCCACCTCTTTCTGTGTTTCTCTTTCTCTTGCCCCACCTCTTTCTTTCCCACAGAAAGTATTTCTGAAAAGGGGTGGGTAAAACTGCCCCAAATTGTTTCCTCTATTCTAACCATAGGTGCCTTTGAACTAGAATATAGTATTGATGGTTTATATTACAGAAATGCCAACCAAGTTCCTTAAGTGCTGATCCCTAGAGGCTGTGGAATTTGGTGCATTTTGCTGCCTCATGGTGTGTAATTCCACTGTGTAGGACAGTGGGGGAGAAAAGCTGTCCAAATTCATTCACAGAGGCTCACATAGTTCAGCTTTGACATGCATGTGTGTGTGTGGGTGTGTGTGTGTGCACGCACGCATGTGTGTAGTTAGGAGGAGGATAAGGAGATGGAATGGTTGGGTTGATGTTTTGTTATTTTTATTATGGGATATAGGATAAAAGGTCTAAAGGGACTTTTTAAGTGTGAAAGATTTTGTTCATCGTACAGAAACAGCCTGTTCCTCAGTGTCAAAGATTTATTTAAGGCCATACAGTAAATGGTGTTGGAGTGTTCTATGATAATTTTCGGGGCATTTGCCAAGATGCCTAATTGTTCAGGTGTGGATTATCTCTATCATATTGGTGGTTTTTCTACCTCTTTTGTGTGTGTGTGTGTGTGTGTGTGTGATTTTTTGCCTCACTATTTGCACTTAAGTCAGGGCAGAGGCAGGGAAATGATTGGCAGTAAAAGTGTTATTTGGCTGACCTGTTAGCAACCTTCTAGCATCTGGTAGAAATGCTGGGATGGAGGAAATTGGTGGCCCTAATGAGGTCTGAAGGTTACCTGTGCACTTTAGGGTACTCATTCTGTCCACCCCCATGTCCTTGGTAGTCAACAGCTGCCTAAATGCCCTTAGCTCCCTGGGCAGTGATCCCCTCTTGCTTGCAGGAGGGCCTTAGTTGTATAGCCTGGCTTCACAGGGTCTTTGCCCTACAGGCAGGCCTCAACCTACCTGCAACTCTGTCAAGGGAAAATTTCTGGAATAAAGATCCTTCCCTATCTCTAGCTCTGTAGTAGGAAGGGAGGTTGATAAATTCAATAAATAGATGAATTTATTCCTAATTCTTGGGAAATCATCACTACTCTATATTTTTATCATTATTAAATATATGATAAATGTGAAAGCTACATAAATATTGTTTCATTTTTCCTCCTCCTCCTTCCTTTTAACTTCTTCCTTCTTCCATCCCACTAATCCTCTAGGTGTATAGTCTGATGATGTTGCACCATGGAGAAAACTGCTCCTTAGTCCTTGTTGCACAGTCTGAAGTATACCTCATAATGTCACAGGCTCAAATGTTAACTCATTGTCACTGAAATCATGTCAGGTTATTAGCAAAATGGATTTGAGGATTACCAATCTAAAGTCAACCTCCGTTATTTCATGATGAAAAAAATCTTAGTTTCTTTCTTTATCTCTTCATTCATTTGTACAGCTAACATATATATGAAGTGGAAAACAATAAAAACATAAATGGGACATGGCTGCCCTTAGATAACTTATATTTTAGCAGACGAGACAAAATGATTAAATCTAATCCAAATTGTTGACTAGGCAAGTGAATTCAAAGCATTCCCTACTTCAAGGAGTCCAGGTGGCTGTCATCTTTGACTTTCATTACTGGAGCAGAGACCAGACACACCAGAGCACAGAGTTCTATGAAATTGAGCATAAGATGCTTTCTTATTTATTTATTTTTTTCAGTGGCCCTTCAGTCTAAGTTTTTGAACAGCTACAGAATTAGGATCCAAGGGCCAGTGAGGTTTGGTATTTCCACAGATTAGGAATCTTCTGAAGCAGGAAAGTTTCATTAAAAATAGTCTTTACAGTTTAGCATTGGCTGCTGTAGCAACAGAGTTGAATTACTTGTATCTAATAATTGATGAATTATCTTGGAATGTGGCAGGTGCTCTATGGGGAAGGGTGCCATGAGTGCAAGGGGGATCCCAGCCAGGTCTGCAGTACCTTGCCTTATTAGGAAAGTAGAACTTACCCGACTTTCAGCAGGCATCTGTCACAGACATTGTGGAAAGAGTGAACTTTTGTGAGAGACCTTCTCTATTGTCAGTGATAATGAGAGTTTTATTTTTGCTAAATTTCCCAAAAGGCTGCCATGTAGCTTCAGGTTCATCAGAGAAATGGCAACCCTAGAAAAGAAAGCAATCACAGTTGAAGTTGTACTTCCTGGTATCTTCGTATTTTAAAAAAAGAAATTATAGAATTTGGTTTGTGGTGTTTTTTTTTAAGTAGAAAAATAACAGTTTTTAACTTTTTAAAATATAATTTAGTTTTTTTTTTTCTGACTGAGGTAAAAGAAAGCATTTTGCTAAGTGAAGGTAGCTAGACCCCAAAAAGCTGTATGAGTCCATTTATATGACATTCTAGAAAAGGTGAAACTATAAGGACAGAGAAGAGATGAGTGGTTGCCAGGGTTGGAGGTGAGGGAGGAGGGTCTGACTACCAAGGGGACAGTGGTAGGGAATTTTGGGAGGTAATGGCAGAGTTCTGTAGCTTGTTTTTGGTGGCTGTTTCACAACTGTATATATTTGTCAAAACTCAGAACTGTATGTAAATAAAAATAATAAAGACAAAACACGTTCATTCTAGAAACTATTTAAAGTACTCAAAAAGCACGGAGGAACATAATAATCACTTATACTCTTAGCTAGGTAGAGCATCTATGAAGATGGTGATTTCTTCCCAGTGTTTGTATGTATTTGTGTGTGTACTTTGTTTTTTAAAGCAAAATTAGTAGCATATCATACTACTGATATTATCTCTTCTTAATATATTGGGGAGTCATTTATTTGTTCTATATTATGGAAGTTGTCCTGTGACTTTGGTTGTATCTATCCTAAGCTGCCAGGAATCCTTTCTACAATAGGGCTAGACATAAATTTTGAAATACCAAGAGCTGCACATGCCTACAGTGACTATAGAATATTCTGCTGTTACAGCTTAAAATTCAACAGAGCATTTGCTCAGTATTATAAAGGGCGTATTTGTGACTTTACCCAATGAAATGGAAAATTTCATAACTGCTAAGAAATTAAGAAACAGGCTTCTCAGTCCCTGTTTACCCATCTGAAAGAACGATTCCTTGATATGAAAACAAGTTTTATCTGAGAGTATTTATTTTCATGTGTGTTATTTGTTTGAAGCTGGGGGCCCTCTGCCTCCAAGATTTTAACCTTGGAGACTTCCTCTGAGCGCCCCCTCCCTGGCCTGGAGGTCTCTTAAATGAAGAAGCCTTCACTCCCCCATGTTCCTTTTCAGGGCCTGCGTTGTTGAGAACCCATTGTTCCCAAGGAAATTCAGCACTGTTTTTAACCCCAGCCTCTCCTTAATAGAGGCTCAGTGGACAGGAGAATGCAGGACAGGAGAATGCAGCTTGTCAAAGAAAAATGCTGACTAAGCCTGGCCTCTGGTTGCCAGGCAACAGGGACGAGGACAGAGGGTTTGGCTAGGAGGGTGTGGAATTTTTTTGGCAGGTCTCACAGATTTCTGTTGGACTTGAAAGCCACTGCCGGGTCCTGCTGGCCAGCTGGCCGGCCTCTCATAGCCATTCCTGACCAAGGGCCCTGGATAGGACACACTCGGCTGTGAACAGCTCTGGGCTGGAGGAAGGTTCTGAGATCTGTTTTTTGTCATGTGAAGAATAGCTACTTAGATTAAAAGTGTCATGTCAAGCAGATTATGAAGCATAAATGGTGGCTATTTTGTAAATTTTTTTCTCCAGAACAGGGCCTATAGTTCAACTTTTAGAAAAGTATTTCATAGAATTAGGTTTCAGGGTTGACTGCGACATGTCGCCCAACTAATATAAGTCCCTCTGGAGCTGCTTGGCTATTTAAGTTCATTCATTCGTTGTTCAACAGATGCTCTAGATACTAAATGAGAGCAGTGAACAGACAGACTTTGTCCTTTCCCTCATACAACATTCATTCTAGCTTCTATTAAGTATTCTATTTGCCTACAAGTCCCAGAAATAATCTATGTTCTAAGATGTCCTGATATTCTCATGCTGTTGAGGAATAATATCAGTTCAAATCTTTTATAAGGACCCTTTTGAAAATATTCTAAATTGAACACATTTTATTTAAATGGAGGTTCACCAAGTTTGCAGAAAGGAAAAGGAGCTTCTTATTTCTGATCTTGATAAGATCAGTAAGGTATGAAGAAATATTCTATTTAAAAATCCATTCGGCTATTTTTTTTTTTTAAGTGAAGAGAGTGCTATGACTATAATATAATATCTAAATTGTAAATGTTTTCCTTAATGTGATTCTAAGGGATAACAGACATTATAGAATAACAGATTGTTGTATACATCCTGAATTAAAAGATCGACAAATATGCCATGGATAATAATTACAGACTCAACAGAAGTCTTCCCCAAAATGTTAGCGTTCTGACTATTCTTTCATAAGGACAGTCTGGCAACTGAGCATGTGTGATGAAGCATTTCAAAAAGGCAGACTCCAGGAAATGTGACAGTGAATTTCTAGAATCCTTTGGCACAGAGTTAAAAAGAGATTTACATTGGGATTTTTTTTTTTTCCTATAAAGAAGGTAAATAATTTAGCATTCTGCCTCCGAAGTCTCTCAGGGTTTTGGCAGTGAGAGCAGCTTCTCTGCACCAGAATAACTATTTTAATGTTAAGATTTCAAAATATTGTCTTTATTTTACTTATTTTTTAATTTTTTTCCTACTCACCCCACCCTTTATAATTAAAACAATTCAGTCTTCCATTTTTGTAGAATCCCAGGCAGCACACACTTATGTCAAGCAGGGCACCCTCAGAAGAGGTTATTGTCATTCGTTTCTCTTTGAAGTACATTCCAGTGAGGGCAGGAGCTGGCTGGCAGAGGCGCTCCCTCAGCCAAGGACTGACAGGGTTACAGGATGCTTTCAACTGCTGTTTACTTTCTCACCTCTTCTGTTGATTTATTCCACAGGCGAGCTGCAGGCCAATTGGGAGCTGGAAGGAAAGGGGCTTTGAGGTTTGCTTCCAGGGACACCTTCAACTTATAAATCAGCGTTTTCACATCCCTCACCCCTCTAGCTATTTTACATGCCACCCTCTCCCCCAGCTGCTGGGAGAGGGTGTTTTTTAACTCACATGTAATTACTCATTTCAAGGAGCTAGATGGATGACCACAAGCTCTACCACAAACTACGAAAGAGATTCTCGAGCCCTTGTTTTGTAGCACTCTGCACCTTCAGCTTGGATCTAGAGAAAAAATAAAGTTGTGGAGGAGGGGAGGGATAGAGTTACCAAGGGCCGCTTCCACATCCTTCTGAACTTATAACTTTGCTTGATGTGTGTGAATTCCAAGGACACTAGCTCCACCCATATACATGGAAAAGGATCGTAGAATGCATGCACTTCAATCTCTTTCCCAATTCAGGACAGTTTACTGTGTTCAGGAGAGTTAAACCAATCGTTCCATTAAGTCTTCTAAACTATCTGAAGGAGGATTTGGTATTTCCATTTCAGAGCTGGGAAAACAGGCCCAGAGAAATGAAATAACTTGGCAAAGTACCATAGCCAGTAGGTGAAAGGGCCAAAAATTTGTGTTCTGCCAACCTCAGTCCTTGGCTTTTCTTTCTCTGCCACACTGTCTGTGTGGTGGCTACGAGAACAGACTCTGGAGCCAGATCTTGGGAAAGTTGCTTAACTTTTCAATGCCTCAGTTTCCTCATCTGTAAAATGGAAACAATTGGGCTGTCGTGAGGATGAAATGAAATGGCATGTTAAAATGCTTAGAGCCATGCTTTACACGTATTAAGTGATGTGCAAGTCTTAGCTAATATCCCTGCCTCCTAAAACATTTACCATCATCAGTAGTTCATTTTATTGACTGCCTCACTGTGCCAGGTTCTTCAAAGATAGGCTTTTAAATCTTTATAACAGCCCAGTGAAATGAGTCACATGAACAAACTATCAAGAACGGTGAAGAATTTAGTCAAAGGTGTTAGTGCTAGAGAGAGGCTGAGCTGGGGTTTGAACTCCAATCTTTCTGATTCCAAGGACACTTTGTTTTTCTTGTGCCAAGCGCTGGACATGTCTATTAGCGTTTAATCTTTAACAACTGCTTGAGAGTTCCAGTGGCCCATACCCCAGAGAACTGAGAAGAGACAGTTCCACCCCTGAACAGATTATTAACTAGAAAGCCTTTCATCACATTGGACTCAAATCTGGGGCAGAAGGGAATTTTCTTCTTCTGTGTGATAGTCTGTTAATAGCTTGAGAGCCAAGGCGTGCCCCTCAAGTCTCTCTTCTGGTTAAATAGTCCCCTGCTTCTTCACAGGACATTTCACTCAGATTTCTCCCATTCCTGATTTTCCTCCTCTGGTCACTCTTTGTAAAGACCTCTGCAGAGACTTGGATGCAGCCTTGCGCCTGGTGGTTGGACTGGAGGTAGGCAGATCAGTCAAACTGTCTAGAGAAGCAATGCTGACCTGCTACTTGAGATGGAAAGATTTGAAGCATGAAGATATCAGGGAGATGAAACCCACAAGGCTTGGCCCTTGTCCATCATTATTTGTTATAGTCTGTCTCTCCCTCTAGAATCTTCCCTGAGGCAGGGCACTGTCTGTCTGTGTTGTTCATTGTCGTATCCCTGCTGCTGAGAACAGTATCTGGCACCTGGTAGTCTCCACAGTATTTTTAAAAAAATAAATGAAGGAATAAATGAGGGAAGGAATTGCTGTAGGATTTGAGGGAGTTGATTGACTATGATTTTGAACTGGGATAGGTGGTGATGGCATTAAGAGAAAGCTTGAAGTTAATAGGAAGACTGCTTTGAGGCCAGAAGAGGAGTGCTCTAGGAAGTGTAGGGTTTCAGACCCCACCTGGATGTGTTTATTTAGGAGTTCGGGGCTGAGAGGGGAAGAAGGTAGTGGCTTGCTGTGGTTATGACGGTCAGGGAAGGCATCCTGGCAAAGGTGGGATAATGGAACCTCCGAGGTGGGTGAGATCTGACTAGATGAAGAGGGAGCCAAAGAGAGACTCCTAGATGAGGAGTTTAAGAAACTGAAGACTTGTTTGGAAGCACAGGATGGATGGGAATGGAGATGACACTGGGAAGAGATCTGTGAATAGATCCGTTGACCTAGAGTAGAAGTAGGAGATGAGAGACAGACCAGGCGGATTGGATGTGCCTCCAGCTTACCATTTGTTGTCCTGCTTTGACTAAAGGGAGCTGGAGATGGAGCACAGGATTAGGGCAGTTGCACTGTCAACTCTCTTAGTCATGTTCTAGACCAGCTTTGGCCAGCTGTCTCCGTCTTCCTGTCAATTCACTTAGTCCAGTGCCCCCATCTTTTATCTTTGCTTTAGCTGTTTTAGTTCCAGCAGGCTTGACTGCTGCTGCTTGGTCAAACTAAAGTCAAGTTTTTGCCTTTCATTTCTGTTCAGTGCAAAAGCCATGGGTGTCATGTGGCAGAATGTTTTCATTCAAAAAAGGCTAGACTTTAAAAAAATTTTAAATATAGAACTATTGTATTATAAAATATAATTGAGTGAAATGAAATTCCTCACCATTCTCCTTTTATGTTAAAAACTAATTTTATGTTATATGAAAAGGTTTACAAATCTCTCCTTATTAAAAAAAAAGAAAAAAAGAAAAAACACATTGTTTTCTTAGCCTTGCTGACTCATCATGATAAATTTCACACTTTGATTTAATCCTTGCAAGGTGAAAGTTGGCCAGGAAGAAGTGTCAAACCACTCAAAGTAGATCAGTTCCATGAAATAGTGTGACATAAGATCGTTAATTTTTGTTTTTGCTTTTGTTTTCTGGGGTTGGAACATAGAACAGTGGGAAGGGAGTGAGTGAAGGGAGCATGTCAGACAAAGGAGGGGATGTGCACAGGGCTGGCATGGAGGGCTTTGAGGGCCACCATGTAGGTGGGTTTACATCCGGGGGGCCGATGTGATCTTCCCATTCACTGCTATATTGCATGACTTGTGCCAAGAATAATCTTGGAGAAAGTGTTGCCCGCTGCAATAGCGTTCTAACTCAGACTAGCCTAAAGTTGTTTTTCAGGTGCATTGAACACCCTTTCTGTATTGTCTTTCATTTGTTATAGTCATTTGAAGGTAGAAAATGATACTGTAAGCCCACTACTGGCAGAACATAACACTGTGCTTTGATGACAGGGTCATGTCTTCAAAGTAGAGAAACAACATAGATGCTAAAGAATGGAACTTTAGTTGTCTCTAATTTATGAAATAGAGGAAACAGACGTGAGATGGCACAGTGAAACGTTTTCCTCAATATAGTATAGGTTCCTTCACTTTGATTGTTATACATAGTCTTGTTGAATTTTTTTATATATTTAGCCACAAGCAACCATTCTTTTAAAAATCTGTATTATATTTATTTGAAATATGCCAGGGGTAATTTAAATGAAGAGGAAAGTTTAGAACTATATATTTTATATTTAGTTTCTGATATTTCTTCTTATATGTTAAACATTTTATTTTCATATTGTATTATTACAGATGACAAATAATTCATATATATATTTTATATATATATAATATGTATTTTTTATTCCATGAAATTCCAGAAATGATTCTTATATTTAAAATTAGACCGCCTGGAAATTTCAAATTCAACCAATATTCTTAAGATATATGGTGATAAGATTTTGTCAAATAAGAAGAAATGCAGCCATCTCTTCAACATGTATGTTTAAAAGGGCATCAGTTTAGGGGTAAACCCCACATTTATTTATAATGTTATTATAACTATAATAGTATATTATAATGTAACATTATTTATAATGTTATTATAACTATAATAGTATATTATAGTTAAAGTTGATTTTTTTGAATAATCAAGGCTATTATCCAAAGGATCTTTGCATTTATAGTTTGTAAAGAACTAGAAATTATATCATTAACTTGGTATCATTATATAATTCAAACTGTGGTTCTAGTGTATGAATGTGCTTGAGGGCTTGTTGGGCTCTAGGCTCCTCACACCAAGTTCAGTCCTGTTCTTCTATAGAGGCCTTCAGCTAAGCTCTGGTTGGAGAATAAGGTTTCTGATGCATACCGTCTGTCATGTAAAAACAACTATTAGAAATAATTCAGTTTTACTAGATTTATTTAGAAGATACTTCTAAGATTTGGATTATGGACTAAAATTAACTTTTAAAAAAAACTCCAGTTTTTTGTTTGCTTTTCATGGATTAACTGAATAAAATTTGTGTTAGTTAAGGATTCTGATTATTTGCAGTGTGGATGATCATAAGTGAACCATGAGCCCTTTCTAGCCAGGGTAAGTTAACAATGCAGTTTCTTATCTATCAGGTCTCTCACAGTTTATAAGAGTCATGCTATCGTAATTCCTGGTGACAGTACAATGAACCCTAGTAACCGAAAGTTTTTATAGCTGATGACTTCACTAGACTTGTCTAGACAGCAGTTACTCTATCGAATCATAGCATGTTAGGGCTGGAACAGATCTAACAAAGATACTGTAGCTTAGGTGGCCTAAATATTCTATTTGCTATTGTAGCCATGGTTTGGGGGTTTAAGGGATGGTGAGACCAATGACTTCAGCCAGGAAAGTGGGAAACTGATAGGCATAAATAGGATGAAAATGTAAACATACATAAGTATTCTTCTCTGGAAACAGCAGCAAATTTGAAAGAAATTTGATGTCTGGTCACATTTGTCAAAATGGGAGAAACTCTCTGGAGTTTTTACCTAGAGAAAGTAATTGCAGTCCAATCCATAACCTTTGGATTGACTCTCCTTGGCAAAATAATGCTAGCTTTAAAAAGTAATGCTAGCGTTCTGATTTTCGCTAATGAAATCCAGATGCTCTCAAACAGTTAATAATCAGTAGGGTTTGGATTGGATCTTCATGGTTCCCCAGTCTTCAGCCATTTTATTCAGCCATTTTATTCAAAATAATTGGTTAAATAGAAAAACAGATTGACTAACAAACTTTTTAACTGGTTGTTTTGCTCTTCTGGCTATTGACATAAAACTGCCAGATGCGATTTAATGGTGAGCCTGAACTCTAATCCCTTAGCTTTACTGGCCAGTAAGTACAAAGGCCAGATATACCTGCTAGTCCAAAGGAATCCAGTTGCTTTCATTGATTTAGAATTAGTCTGAGCATCTGGGATAACAATAGCCTTGTCTCTGAGAGAGTGTCTTGGGTATTTAAACAATTGGATGGGTGAGACAGTTGCCATGTAAGTGCCCTGAGGGAAAATATTAGCTGAGCTTCTCATTAACTTTGTGAGTGTGAGAAAGTGACTTATGCCAGTAAGACTTTTTTCAGAGAAAGGACTTTAATGATTTCCTGAGGATTTTGACTTATTAGGAATTAACATTAAGTGCTTTCTTTGTATTTGGTGAAAAGTTTTCATGTGAAGTAAGTATACTTTGCTCTGATCCTTCTGACTGAGGGAGTAACTCTTGCCTCTCTCTCTCTGACTGTCATATTTCTGCAGGAAGCTGCCCTCTGTAGACAGCTCCCCATGGAAGCTGAGACTCTGGCCACGGTTCAGGCTGCTGTCAACCCACCTGCCATGACCCCAGACATGAGATCCATCACTAATAATAGCTCAGACCCTTTCCTCAATGGGTAAGTTAACATTTTGGGGCCACTTATTTTTGCTTTCTTTATTTTGTGGTCTAGAGTATAATGGGTCTTTGTTTATGTTGGAAAAAGTTGGGGAGCTTGGAAGTTAGAATGACGAAAGAGGGAGCAAGTAGAAGGAGGTGGCAGAAAAAATAAAGGCAGAGGAAGTCATCTACCTTTCTTTTTAATCTGAAATTAAAAAATTGATGATATAACAAGAACTGAACTCCTAGTCAATAATTTGAAAATGGGAGTGAACTTTAGTAATTTCAATGGGACAGTGTTACATAGTAATTATTTGGAAGAATCTTGTGGTTTTATGTAGCCAGTGGGGGGTAAAAGCATGTCATGCGGCTAACAGAGAACATAACAATTAAGAGAGGATGTTTACAGTGAAATGTGAATAAGGTCTATAGTTAAGTTAATAGTATTATACAAGATCAGTTTCCTGGTTTTGATAATTGTGCTATGGTTATGTAAGAGGTCACTGGGGAAGCAAGGGAAGGGTGCACAGGAGCTCTGGACTCCTTTTGCATCTTCTGTGTGATTCTAAAATTATTTCACAATAAAATTAACTAAAACAAAGAGATGATATTTTGAAAAGGAAGCATATGAGCAGAAGGAAAAGATAATTTAGTCAGGAATATCTTTGTGAGTAGAAGTAGTCTTTTAAACCAAAATAAGGGGCAATATTCTATTTCCTATGCTTTTTCTGCCCTCGCAGAGGTTTCTGGCAAACAAATAAATACAATTATAAAGGTTATTAAAAAGAAAGAGAGAGATGAAAGCAAACAATAGCTGAAACAATGAAAGAATGGAGGTTTTAAGTTGTTGGTTTAAAAGCATTTCAAATGTACAGAAAATGAGAAAGATAGTGTAAAATTTACCTATGTACCCAAAACCCAGATTTGCCATAGTTTTACAGCTCTTATTTTTTTAAAATAAGTATTGCAATTATATTTAAATTCATTTCCACCACCACTAAAATCTGTTTCTTGCTTTTCTTCCCTCCCTAATGGTAGCCACTGTTTACAGATTGGTGTATGGTTATCACACATGTTTTTATGCTTCTTATTGCCTGTTAACGTTTGCATCCAAGGAATAGTCAACATTATTTTTTGTTTTTTAAAATTTACAAAAATGATTTCATACTCAATATGTAGAATAATGCTCAAATTGTTATTTTGAGATGAAAAGAAAGTCAGTGTCAATTTACTATTAACGGTTAATTTTATTTGCTTACAACTTATTAATTTCATTGACATTGGGATGTGTGTTTTAAAATTAAGAGTAGGTACAAAGTCTATCTCTATTACCTGGAAAATTGGGCAGAATGACAAAACTACACTAGTTTAGGGTTTTTGTGACTGTATATTAGTTTGAAATTTCTTTATCTATAAACTGAAGTTTCTCCATCTTTTGCTCTCTAGAGGGCCATATCATTCGAGGGAGCAGAGCACTGACAGTGGCCTGGGGTTAGGGTGCTACAGTGTCCCGACGACTCCAGAGGACTTCCTCAGCAACGTGGATGAGATGGACACAGGTAGGAGCAAAGCCTGCGAGGACTTGCAATGAGTTTGCATTTTTAAATCATCTTTTTAGTCATCTCAATTCTGAAATCCGACCAGAAACGCTTAATCTCAACAACATCAATATAAAATGACAACTGAAAAGGCACCCAATCTTCCAGGCACCATTAATAAACTCTTGCTCCTTCCCTATAGTTTATACAAATATAGTTTTATATATGGATACAAGATTTTAAATTCTGCTTTTTTTCTCTTCTTTTGTTTGTTTTTGTTTTTGTTTTTTTGTTTTGCTTGCCCTTGCTTCATATAGCCCTTGTCTCACAGTTACACTAGCATACCTCTGTCTGCTTTGCCATTCTTCCACAGTGCAATGTTTGTGCTGTTCTGGTTTTCCAGTCTAATGCATATAATGAAGTGGTACTGGTTTATAGTTCTACCAGCATAAAAATTTCTTCATGTTGTTCACTGCATTTAGGAGGCAATTGGCAGTGGGCATTTGGAAAGTCAAGCAATTCAGAGGATTCTAAATTGTCAGTTCCGAATCCCACGATGGCAACAATGTCCTTCCTGATCAATTAAAAAGAGTAGGGTGACTTTAACTTAGTCCCCTAGCTGCACTGCCTTCAGGTCAGGCGTCAGTTGGCTTCCCAGTTACCTCTCTTTTCCTCCTCTTCTCAAGGAATAGGGCCTACAGCTGCAAAAACTGAATTTGGTCTTCTTAGCTAAATCTAGACTTAATTATCAAAGTCCTAAACTTCCGGACAAAATTCTAGATCCAAAAATAGACAGCTGAAGTATCTACTATTTGGAGTTTTTCATGCAAGTTTCTTCTCCACCTTCACTAACAACAGACAATTAATTGTTCTGTTATGAAAATAATTGCTTTCACCAGTGCTGTTGTCCATGGTGCCTGTGTTGTCACACGCTACTCCTGGATGACTGCTCTTCCTGCTCTGAATATAAATTATTGGTCAGACCAGAGTCAGACTCATTCAGGCAGGATGAGACGTAGAGCAGCTGCCCAGGGTGCCCTTACAGGCCATTATCTACATGGTTAGAGGATCGCACAGGAGTCACACAGGAATAGTTTCAACTGTTTGTTATGTTACCCTTTAATTTATTACTTCAGTTTTCTCTCTCCCTTCCTGCCACCCACCCTCTCTTTCTTCATCTCTCTTTATTTTTTTGGCATCAGATTTATTTTGCCCTCTTCGGAGTGGCTCCTTCCTATGTTTAAAAATTGTTTGCTTTATCTTTTAAACACTGGGAAGCCAGTAAAGATAAAAAGTAACGTTAAATAAGAAAAGGCTTAAGGAGATCTAAATCTAAGCTTGACATTTAAAACAAAAAGATGAAGTCTGTTCTGTGGCTTTTAAAAATGGCCTCGAGTGGGTAAATAGGGAATGTTTTAAAGCCAGAATATGGAGTTAAGTGGTGTCCTGAAAAGAACATGGTCTTTGCAGACAGGCAACCTAAGTTGAATACTTGCTTCTCCACTTACTGGTAGTGACTTTGGGTAAGTGACGTAACCTCCTGGGGCCTCAGATTTCTAACCTATAATGTGAGAATAATGTGCTCACTTCATACACTTCTGAGGAGTCATAAGATCACAGAGCTTGGCCCAAAGTTCTCTTCTTCTTCTACAAAGGCTGAACCTGATAAATGTTAGAGTTCCAAGTTAGCCTGGTTATGTGAGTATCAGCCCACTGAGTTTAGGGTCACCTCTGTGAAGTCTTTGTAGGAAGTGGGCATAAACCCCCTCAAGGAAAAGCTAAGGTGGGCAGAGCTCAAGTATGGCTGGGAAAGGTCTCTTAGATCCACTGACCACATGCTGAATGGGTGTGATCCAGCTGAGCTCTCCCCTTGCAAAATGCACATGGAAGCAACAGCTGGTCTTGGTGTGAGGACAGAGTAAAGGAACTGGCAAGAGCAAAATCTGGGAAGTCATCTATCCTTTCAGAATATTCTGAATTAATCACACTCTTTTAAGAATTGCCAGGTTTTTGTCTCTTTTACTTTTTAAGTGGATAAAACTGCAAAAACCAAAAAAGATTACTATGAGAATGCAAAGTTTCTCCAAAGAGAGATATTTTAAAAATTGTTAATCTAAATAAAGCATCTTAGCTAGTCTCCTTATGCTTTCCATGTCTGAAGAGAAAAGATAAGAGGAATTCTTTAACACAGATTTTGTTTAGTTAAAAAGTGTATACTTGAGTTATTAGAAAGTTAAAATGAGAAATCAATAAAGGTGAATGATTCTGACTGGAGACAAAGAAAAAAAAGATATCCAGCACTTTAGATCAGATAATTTTCAGGGCTGATAATTTTTTTAAACCTCACTTCCATCTGTTACACTCTAGTGGGTAGAAAAAAGTTATTTTGAATTTTTTTTTATTTTGATGTCTTCAATTTCATAACACTATATTTAGGTCATGTGGTTGAACTTGATTTAAGTTTCGAATTTCCTTTTACAATGAAAATCCTATAAAATATTGCCAAGAATCACTGATATTTTATGAGTTATAGAAAAGTCATTAAGCTTTGCTATCACCAAAATGAAGTTTGTTTTTGTTTCTCTCATTAGGAAAAATGTAATTTTTCTCCTTGGAAAATATTTAATATATGTGGTTAAAATGAATTATCTGGAGTTTTGCTCAGAATAGTGAAATTTCTATGTGCTTTTAAGACACAAAAGCTAATTTAATGAGTTTTTTTAAATGATGCTATGTTGGAAGCTGTCCTTAGTTATCAGTGCTTCTCAACCTTTAAGGTATATTTTATCCCTTCAGAAGATTGTTTGGGGCTGTTTGAATTAACTAGTTATTCTAATAATATGTAATCAACAGTGATTGAGTTCCAAGATTTTTTCTTTTTTCTTTCAACACAATCAACAAACATTTAATGTATTTTTGTAGGTATATGAGTTTGTATGTATGAAAGGTACCCAGAGCTGTGGACGTGTTGCAGACATTATATGATGCTTTACTTCAGTTTATGAAGAAGGTATTATACTCTCAATTTCAGATAGGTAAAGTGATGGTCAGACAAGTTACATGTGTCTAAAGTCACACAGCTAAAAAGGTCAGTCTACTGGCACGAAGGTCAGTACATTTTTTCCCGTACTGTTCTTCAAAAAGAACTTACATTCTTCATGTTATATCCCAGAGAGTTAACTTTCCTCTAAATAGTATTTTTTCAGCTCTGATCTATAGACTCTAGTTATGTTAGAATATAAAGTCTGCCGAAATAGGATTAGGTGATTAAATGGGTTTAAGAAATGGATTTCTAAACAAACAAAATAAAAGAAAGCAGATTTTTTTTTACTGCAAGACTTCTAAGAACCTTCATATGCTCACATTGCATTGTGACTCGTGCCTTGTGGAAAAGTAGATGTGGGGAGTATGTGTGTGTGGAGGGAGGGGGATGATCTGCAGAACCCACTTTATAAAATGCTTTGAAATTTATCCCTAGAGCCTCAGTGAAGACAGCCTTTTAATAATATGGTTAAAAGAAACTCCTCATGAAGAGGGAGGATGTGGGTAAATATAAGCTCACAATAAATCCCGAGATGATAGCCTTGTGATAAGGTATTTATTACAGGCAGGGCCTCTCTACTCTTTTGCAAAAACAGCTCTTCATGCTTTCACAAGAAGGCACAGATCATGAGCCAGATCTGCAATGCCTTCACATGCTCCTTTCCTATGTCCCTGGACTTACCATTCCAGACCATATCTACCTAGAACAGTTACCTAGAACATGTCTACCTAGAACCTGGCATCTCTGCGTCTCTTATGAGCGAGCATCACCAACTCAGTGTCAGTTGTGGAAGCTGAAATTTTGTCCAGAGATGAAATATTTTAGACCTCTAGCAATAGAATTTTCTGTTTAAATGCAGACACAGTGTGAAAGAAGATGAGAGCTGTGTTAACACTTGAACTGTTCTTCTTTCAAGAGCTTAATCAAAGGAGTTAAAATGATTTCCTTTCATTGTGTTTTAGGAGAGAACGCAGGACAGACACCCATGAACATCAATCCTCAGCAGACTCGTTTTCCTGATTTTCTTGACTGTCTTCCAGGAACAAATGTTGACCTAGGAACTTTGGAATCTGAAGATCTGATTCCCCTTTTCAATGATGTAGAGTCTGCTCTGAACAAAAGTGAGCCCTTTCTAACCTGGCTGTAATCAGTACCATTGTAATGGGTGCAGCCATGACCTGACATTTCCTGGGCCCCTTGGAAAAAGCGATGGAGCAGAGCAAGTCTGCAGGTGTACCACTTTCTGCCTTCATGACTCATGCTCCCTCTTTTCCATGTGGCAGATTTAATCATTGCCTGGATTTGATTGACAGTAACTTAAGTTAAACATAAATAAATATTCTATTTTCATGTTATGCAAGCCTGCATTCCTGTGGTGGGTTATGCAGAATTGCTTCTCTGTTTTTCTCTCTGTGGCCCCATGACTAAGCTTTATGGGTTTTAGTTGAAATTTATACATGAATTGATTATAAACTATAAAAAGCTGACCACAGGCAGTGACCTCTGACAGGTGTCTCGGTCCAGGAAATGTACACAAAATTAGACCTGATTTGCAGTTTCAAAAACTGTATTGATGACAGTAGTACCAAATGCTTTATGTATTTAACCCGAGCTTTAAAAATCATTGTATGGATAGTAAAATTCTGCTGTATGGAATACAATGTAGTTTTGAATCCATGCTGGTTCTGATGATTCTTGTTACTCTGTATTTACAAAGGCACACACAATCCTGTTGTAGTTTGTTCTCCATCATCTTACCGCAGAACACCTAGACAACTAGTCCTTCCAGCGGGAGAACATTAGTCACAGTTCCTACACTACAGGTCTTCTGAAATAGACCAGTTTGGTACTAATTATAAGCATCTATCAAACAAAACTTTTTAAAATTGCAAGTTGGATTAAAAAAAAATGCAGCTTAGAATTTGATGCTTATTTTATAAAGCACTATAATTTTGTAGCTGACAACAAAGGGCAGCCAAACTTTTTTAATAAATCAGTGGCGACTATATTTTTGTCTTTTGAAACTTCTGAAAATATCAGGACAACATACCTTTCGACCTGGTGGCACACACAGTAAGCTGTTGCTTTTTAAATCTGAAGCCTTGTTAGTTTTGCTTTCAAGATTTCAAGTGTTTAAAATAGTCTTATCTATGAAACTGTTTGAAAGATGAAGCAGAACCCTGACTGATATGTAAAAAAAATGCCCTCTGAGGGTGTATGGTGGAGACATATGTTTCTGAATTCAGTAAAATTGATTCTTAAGTATATTATTCTAACCCTGTTTGCACAGTTGGTATAAAAAGGCATGAAATATGTACTCAATACCTCTTATGTAACCAAAAAATTTTTTTTTTTTATTAACTTTTAAGGACTGAGAGAGAGCATCAGGTTCACCTGGCGTGCACTCTGCCTGCATTGCCAATGAAGTCCTCAACTGTTTAATGTTTTCAACTGACATTATTTATAACTTATGAATTTAATATCTTTTAAAAAAGACATTAATAATTCAGGTCTCTGGGAGGAGCCTTTCAATTCCCAAGGGAGGCTTATTTGTTCGGGATCTGAAGATCTTTTTGATCTATCAAATGCAGATGAGCAGAATACATTTTATCTTGTTGGAAGGAAGGCAAGTGAAAAGGTCAGAGATGAAGTAGTAAAGTTATGG
The DNA here is from genome assembly GCF_000151845.1 of Pteropus vampyrus. Classification (NCBI taxonomy): domain Eukaryota; kingdom Metazoa; phylum Chordata; class Mammalia; order Chiroptera; family Pteropodidae; genus Pteropus; species Pteropus vampyrus. Next base: position 435,737 of record NW_011889595.1, on the reverse strand, counting down.
AATATAGTGGAAAGGACGCTAGTTGTGAAGTGGAAATAGACATTATAGTACCCCCAAAGCAAGACAAGCAGGAACAAAATACCAATTTTCTGCTACAACATTTATAGCAAAAGAGTGTTGTAGAAGAAAAGAAGGCTCTGGTGCACTTTAGGTGGGTGAAGGAGGGGCAGGTGGTGTTGGCCTGTCCGCGCTGACACCGAGCATTGGGCAGACGAGAGCATACGCCTGCTGTTGCTTCCAACACAATGCAGTGACTTCTTTTTCCTGAAAGAAATGTTCCTCTGATTCCTTTTCTCTCTCTGGGTGCTCTAGAGGGACCGGGGTGATGTTTATGTTGCTACTAAATTGAAGGGCGCACTATTTCTTTTTCTCTTTTGTTAGCAATAATTGCAGAAAGAGTTGTACATTCTTTCTAAGGAAAAAAAAACAAGGGACCTAACAAAACTGAGCAGTGTTACTGTATTTTTAAAAAATATTTTTATAGACTCATTTTCAGGTTATTAAAGGTAAAAGAAACAGATACCCCTCTTTTTTTTTTTTAAAGTAGTTAAAACATCAGTGGTTTGTAGTATCAATTTTTAGAAGTAATTTCCTAGGAAGCTTGTGGCATTAGAAAATATTAGAATCTTTTTAGTAAAATTAGTTGAAACATTTATTAATGAACATAACAAATATTTTTCCAGAATTAAATATGGACCCTGATTATGTGTTTACTAATACATAAAGCTAGATATAATTTTTTTGTGTTTGTTTTTAAGGCCACAAAATATGGCCTTTATTAAAGAACACTAAATCTAGATATCTAAGTAAGAACAACTTTTTAAAGACTATTTCCTATTATTGTAAGTGTTAAATCCCTGCAGAATCATGATAAGGTGCTATTTATACTGTTTTTCTTATTATAGAACAACTGCCAGGATATCTAGTCTTTTTAGTCCAAATCAATCAATAGATTTCAACATTTCATCCAATAGTTTTACCATAGAAAAGGCATATTAAAAATTGAAATTGAAAAAATAATTTCAGAGCTCTTTCTTTCAAGGTATGTTTTTTTCCTGATAAAACACATTTTCTTGAAGTAAATACATTGTCAGAACCTATTTGCAACTCTATTAAATCTAAGTAATTCTTAATGTTTCACCATAATACTTAGGATGTGAAATGCCATCTCTTTCACTGATCATACAATATAGGAGAAGCACATAAAAACGGTGTGCTGGGGTGCTGTTCCCCAGTGCGAGAGAAAAGCTCTCTGTGGAAGGTGAACTGGAGTGAGAGAAGTGTTGCTAATTACCAGTTGTGTTCTCATGACATAATTAGAAAGTAACTTTTGAAAGTACAAGTATGAAAAAAATGAGTTGTTAAAAAAATAGAAAATTGTAAATTAATTTAATTGAGAAAATGGACAATTGACGGAGACTGTTTCCCTAACACACTACATCATTTATGTGCTAGTACTTTAACTTAAAAAAAAATTTACTCCTACATTTTTTAAATATGACATATGTGTGTTTATTTTTAATTTAGAATGCTATGCGTGCAGAAAGTATGCTGCCAGATCAGTCATATCAAACTATTTTACCTGGAGTTTGGTACTGGTTTTTACATCTCTGATTCTGTATAAGAAAAATAAATACAGTTGAATTTTCACTTGGAACCTTTGTCTTTTTATTATTTGCTTGTGTTCCTTTTACTAAGGGCTTTGGGTGGTACTGAAGAGAGGCTTATGTAACCCTCCTGGCAGAGAATGAAAGAAAGAAAATTTCATAGGCAAACTTTTTTTTTTTTGGCTCAGATTTGGCCTGGTTCTTCAATATTCTAAATAACAACAGAATTTTGGTTTCTACTTTATTTGAAGTGACCCACTGAGATTTTAAAAAGTGAATGTATGTTTTTAAAAGTGAATATACATATATATACACACACATATATAGATACACACACACACACTTTAAAAATCACACTGTCCTTCCAACACCCACAGATTTAACTGAGACATCAGAACTATAAGATTCTCAGTCTTTCCTGTATTATTAACAATATGGTGTAGCTTCTTGTCAAAACTAAAAAGAGCTCATCATTCATTCTGAGTGTGCTTGTGATAGTGTATTTTCTCTGTTGAGTCCCTTGATTCTCACTGTTGTGATACCTTTGTCACTGCACAGAAACATTAGGTAAGAGCACTCTTAGTAGAAGAGTGTTTTTCAACAGAAGCATTCAGCTAAAAAGCTGAAAGAAGAGATGCTGATGGAGACATGACCAACATTCCAGGGTCTAAGTCTCTTGTGAATCATTTTAAAAACCATATTTCATCATCGTTTTTAAGATAACGTGCTCATTGTTGAAAGTGTTATAAATCGCAGCATGTATAAAGTAAAAAGTAAAAGTTGTCTATCCCCTAAATCTCACATTAAAAAAAAAAGTATATTAGATGTTTTTCATATAGTATAAGTTAAATTTCTTAACAAAAGGAAAGCAAGTATACATGCTATTTAGAAGCTTTCATTTTTTCTCTTAATAATAACAATGATGTTGCCAATATTTATTGAGTATTTGCTATGTGCCAGGCACTATGCAAAAACATTTGAGAGCTCTATTATCTAATTTAATCTGCACAGTGAAATTATTATTATTACTTCAATGATATTGTCCTTACTTTACAGATGTAGAAATTGAGGTTTGGAGAGGATAAGTAACTTATATAAGGTCACATAGTAAGCAACAGATGTATCTAATATTTGATGGTCATCTTTCCATGCCAGTACATGTAGTCGTATACTTCATTTGTTTTTAACAACAAATAGTATTTTTTGTATGGGTGTCCCTTACCAGTAACCAGTGGGTAGTTTTTAATTTTTGTCTTTACAAATAGTACTGTAGGAAACAGCTTTTTATTGTATGAATATGACTAGAGGATAAATTCCTAGGAAAAAAATCACTACTTCTAAAGGTGTGTGATCTTACATTTTGATAGATTCTGCCAAATTTTTTTCAAAAAAGGACCTATCAGTTTATATTGCCAAACTTCAAACAGCAATGTATGCAAAGGCCTACTTCATTATTGTCAACCTAAAGCTAGATATTGCCTAATTCTTTTTTTAAATGAATTTTACAACAAACATGCAGTTTCAAAAAATTGTCAAATTTGATTTGTGTAAACATTAACCTTTTTTTTTTATTATTTCCCCAGCTTTTACAGTCCACAAAATATTCGGGAAGATATGTGGAATATGTAAAAATAAAGTTCAAAATTGAATGAAAAATAATTTTCTATTCTAGCAATAATATACAATACAAATGAGTTTTGTTTTTTTCCAGCTTTATTGATGTTGACATATAACATTGTATTTAAGTTGTACAACACTGAGTTTATATATGTATATATTACAAAATGATTACCACAATAGTTGTCACATGCATCACTCACATAGTTGCAATTTTCTTTTTTTGTGGTGAGAATGTTTGTCTAACTCTTAAATCTTTGTAAATACAGGAAAAAATCTTACTGTTATAGTTTCCATTTCTTGAATGAATAATGAAATTGAATGATCTTTTCATAACACTATTGTCTATAGTACATGATGTCAGTTCTCCATCCAGATCACCTTCAATTCCTTTTTATTGTTTTTGTTCCCCACACCACCTACCCTGGTATATTTTTGCTTTTAACAGCTAACACCTGTGGCTCTTTTCAAAAGGAGTGCTAGAGTCACTTTGCCACCCACACACCCAGAGAGCTAGAAACGGAATTTACATCCTACAACATGACCTTTAGACAGTGATAGATGGGAGTGTAAGAATCCAGAGTCCCTGTGGGATCAGGCAGAGACCACCTTCTGTGGGATTTTGCCTAAGGCCATATCCTTGCTTTGTTTCCAATCCTTTCCTGTCTAGCTTCACCCACGCTTTTACTAGTTTCCCCTAAAAATATCTACTTCCTTGATAAATAATTCTTAAATAATGCTTCTTTAAAAATCACTTGTAATTGAGAGGCTTGTCTGCTTTTGCTGCGGGGAATCCTGCAGCAAGTCAGGAGACTTGGCTAGTCTCCTGGGGGATGGGAGACTGTGTGGAGCTGGGACAAGCTGTTTTAGCTGAGCGCTCTTGCACTCACCAGTCTGCCAACCTGCTTAACATGAATGAGAGCTCTAGCCGACCCACCTGCTGGCCACAGGAGGAACCAGCTGGCTCAGGTCAAAGAATTGCACAGCTGAACCACAGAATCGTAAATGAAATAAAATGCCCTTTGGTACCTTGTTGACCAGTCCGGTCCTGATTTCCTCCATCACATGTAACAAAAATGGTTAGATATGAACATGAAGTGATGATGGTGACAGCTTGACTAGTTTATGCGCAAAACACATTGCCTGGGTGCCATGCCTGCACCAGACAGCCACACCAGGACCAGCTCTGCTCCCCAGGGTCAAAGTCCACCTGCTCCTGGATCCTGGTTTCACCTCCATGGATACTAGCTTGAAATGTGACTGACTTGGTGACAAGAGCTGTCATCTTCATTCATTTACCAAACATGTTCTAAGCAACTTCTTTTGTTCAGGGCACTGTTTGTCACCTTTATTTGAAGAATATCCTGGAAGATAAATTACTTTAGCAATTTCTTAACTGCCAGAACTCCATCTTGGCTAAGAACTTAACACTGCATCTCACCTAAAAATCAAAAACAACTCTAACGTCATCACTCCCACTTGGTGCTACTCTAAAACCATTGGGCTGCTAAGGTGAGCCATCTTCAATCCTCACTGAGCATTCAGGGCTAGTATTCTGAATCCTTCTGACAGTTTATGGTTGGAACTGAGGGAGTGGGTCACCCTGGCTCAAACCCAGTACTCTGGACATCAGGTGGAGCCATGCCTCTTCCTTCTGATTCTGTAAAGCATGAGAAATACTCTTCTTCCATAAGTGCTGACCCTGTCAGAAAGAACAGCTCCAAGGAGGAGCACCATAATACCAACGACAGTCCACGGTTCAGAGAAATGAGTTTGGATCCTAGTGCCACCACTTACCTATGCTATGACCTTGCACAAACGACTGTGTCCTCCTGCGGAAATAGTGAGAAACCCCAGCCCAAGATAGTGGTGAAGTGTCACTGTACCTGCAAATAGTAAGTACCCAGTAAATACCCATTATACAACTTAGAAAATGAAGAACAACATTCATTTTTGGAAAATATTTATTAAAAAAACTAAGCGAATGTGGCAAAAAACAAGACAAAACAAAAACCCAGACATACCTTTAAACAGCAAGCATATGACACTGGATATAAAGCTTTCCCAGCTCTACTGATCTGATCTAGTTTGTCCCACCATCTACAGTCAAGAAGAGAAGCCACATGTAAACAGGTCATCTGTACCAGTGATGAGCAAAAACTAATTACATGAGAACTATCAATGGCCATAAAACTCTCTTTCCTAGGCAAACCACCCCAAACACAAGAGAGGGACCAAGCTTTAGGAGTGTGCTCTGGGGATCTGTAGTTCTGATTTAAATTTGTGGGCAGAGGGCTGTTGGGGGATGAAATAGTAGAAAGACAAATAGTATCAGTATTGGGCAATCTTAAAGTATCTTTAAAATCTGGACTTTACCCACAATTTAACCTAGTAATTCTCAAATTTTACTGTTGAAAAGAATCACCTGATGAGATTGTTAAATTCACAGACTCCAAATCTGTATGTCTAAGATGATTACTCCAGGTGACTCTATGCATATTGGTTAGCCTTACAGTTTGAAAAACAGTTTAAAATGAATTAAAACAATTCCTACTCCCTAAACACAAAAGTAAAGTTAATCTGCTGACAGTCATTGTGCTTTTGTTAACTTAGAGAGACCAACATAGGGAGGCGGGCAGGAAAGACCCTCCAGATTCTAACAAACTGGTCTACAGGAGCCCTGAGCAACCTGCAAGTGCTGTTTAGGGAGTAAAATTTAACAATTGAGTTGATTTTAGCTCACAGAACAGCCTCCGAATGACCAATAGGCTAACCCCATTCATTCCAGTTTAGTGAACTCTGTTGGGCCAATGCCAGATGGGAAGCTGCTGTTCAAACAGATCACAGAGTGGCTGAGGACTTTGACTTGTAAAGACATAGTGAATAAAACATCAATAAAAACTTTATTAACCACAGAGCACTATGCCCAAATAATTTCAGTGCATCAGGGACAGCATTTTGAAATAGTCATATTGATCCCAAGGTTCTTGATATCTGCAAAAAGATGTGCTATGGCTGTGTCAAAAACCAGGCAGTCACTGTTCATGATGGCTGCAGCCATGAGGTTGTGGATGGACCGGGGCGTGGCCTCCCAGGTCAGTCTCTGCCGGTTCCCATTCAATTCCAGCCTGTAGGCGAAGTTCTCAGCCTGCTTGCTGCAGGTGCCAATGAGCAGAACGATGGCAAAAAGCTGCTGGTGGCCTTCATACTTCTCTTGTTTCTCCAGCACCAGCATGAAGTGATGGCCAAAGCATGACTGCATCATCACCCAGTTGACAGCCCCTGGCAGGTTAATGTCTGTAGCTAGAAACACGATGTCTTCTTTCTGAAGGTTGGTGATGCTCTTGTGGGCATGCATGAGATGGGACATCGCGGCTTCCAGGGATCCCTGCCACTCGCAGGAAGTACCAGGACAAGGGCAGGAGTAAGGGCAATACTCACAGATGTCTTCATGTTCTGGCTTCTCCGTGTCGTACAGGGTCAGGGGGCAGCCCATGGTGGCATACTGCAAGGAGGAAAGAAACACGTTGAGCCATCAGGTATTCTGAAAACTTCTACTGGTGCAAACCTCTCAGAGTATTCACCCACTCAGGTTTTGAGGGGCTTAAACTATATTCTTATTCCAACTGTTTTTACTTGAGATAAATTAAATATTTAAGACTTAAAAAAAAATCATTTGTCTTTGTGTCAGGATCTGTTTCTGGGAACCAGACCAAAGATTGTATCCAGAATATACAACAAATTAAGGTAAAGCAATAAAAATAGTTCAATAGAAATATGAGCCAAGGTGGCAAATAATCTGCCAACTTCATTACTAATTAGGAAAATGGAAATTAGATAATAATGACATACCATTTCACCTCTCAAACTGCAATCAAAAAGACTAGCGCCAAGTGTTGGATAGGATGCGGGGAAATTGTAACAATGCACTGTTGGTGAGTGTAAATTGATACTGTTTTGTTGACCACTAGATCCCAAGTCCTGAGGGCAATACCCATTATGCAGTGGATACCCAGTAAATATTTGTTGAGTGAATTAATTTTTGGCACATTGTGTTCCCCAAGGAAGTAAGTAGTTTGAGAGAGAACACTCAGAGAAGAGGGGTTGCAAAATAGGGGAGAAGGAACTTCTTAGACAATTTAATTGATTAAACAAATCTGCCACCAATCAATGGGATGACAGATATTGCAGCCAACCATGTTCATCTAGTTGATTAATCTAGTTGATAAGTATATCTGTCACAGGCATTGCTGCTAAACCAGTTCTGAGCTAGGACTTGTACATTTATAGTGTCTTCAAGTTTCTTTTCTTTTTCCTTCCTTCCTTCCTTCCTTCCTTCCTTCCTTCCTTCCTTCCTTCTTTCTTTTTCTTTCTTTCTTTCTTTCTTTCTTTCTTTCTTTCTTTCTTTCTTTCTTTCTTTCTTTCTTTCTTTCTTTCTTTCTTTCTTTCTTTCTTTCTTTCTTTCTTTCTTTCTTTCTTTCTTTCTTTCTTTCTTTCTTTCTTTCTTTCTTTCTTTCTTTCTCTTTCTCTTTCTTTCTTTCTCTTTCGTCTTTTTCTTCTCTCTCTCTCGCTCTCCCCCTCTCTCTTTTGGATTGCAATCTATTGAAATTCATGTATTGGCATTTTCCATGAAAAATTGTAACCACTACACTTTTGGTTTTCCCCAGAGGCACTGGTTTTTTGAAGATATGATTAAATATTGTGTGGACATCATAGCCCCTGGATGTATAATTTACTTGGTGCCCACTGAGAGCACATATGATGGCATTGTAGGTATTAGTTTAAAATCTGGAGAAGTTGTGACATCTGCCTAGCTGCCCAGAATAGACAAATATATGTAATGTATTAAAATGAATATAGATTCAAGATCAGACACATTACATCATATTTGGAAGACTTTTTGGAAGAGTTTCAGGTCACTAGATTGAGATGGATCTATGAATTCTGGCCCTAAATAAGAATGAATTTGTTTCAGGGATACCCCAGAAGATCTGGTATATTCAAGTCCTCAAAGCAGAGCTCCTTAGAACTTTTACTGGAATGCCCCCAAATTTCAATATTCATCAACAGTTAACAAGTGTGTTATATTTTTTTCATGGTCTCTGAAGGACTTGAGAAACCGATCAAAGCTTTGTGTGTTGTTTGTAGTTAATGCTCATACATACATTTACATGAATTCCAGATGGCTCATAAACTCGCCGAAGCCCTTCTAGTGACCATAGACTCTGCAGCTTTTTCCCACAGATGTCCTTTGAAATAGGTCCCTTGTGAATTAAAAGTGTGAGTTGATAAAGCCTTAAACTATAGTTAGCAGAGATGTATAAGTTGTGCTTAGAAATGTTCATTTGTAGGGGTCACAGAGTTTACCATAGAATTTTATATGTCTTAAATGGACTCTTCTGCTTGTAAGTCCTTAGGTCATACCATTAATTGAACAAAGTGATGCATGCCTCATATGTTTGCAGTTTGAGGACCATAAATAGAGGGGGCCAATTGTTCTGGCTGGCCTTGGAAAGAAGAGTTTCCCAATTTGGGGGAATTTCAGTGTTAAAATTGGGAAGTTCCAGCAAACTGGGAGAAGTTGGGAATAATGCACCATGTACTTACTGGCAGGACTGGCTACATAATGTGTGGGACCCAGCATAAAATGAAAATATGGGGTGCCTTCCAATTTATTAAGAATTTCATGATGGGGGCATTAGAGCATTAAACCAAGTGTGGGGCTATTTTGAATGGGGGAAAGGGGACTGTGTGACTACATGAGAAACGCGTCCATGAAGCCATCCTGAAAATCAAAGGATTTTATGTGCTGATATATCTCTTTGTAAGAACAAGAAAGAAGGAGCTTCATAGAAAAAAATAATAATTACAAGAATTAAGCCAAGAAATTATTAGCATTTTCTCCTAAAATGTTTCCCACCAGATATTCCAGGTAGCAGATTGTGTTTTCAGGAATAGGAGAGAGTTTGGTGCATATGAGGCCTTTGACCCTAAGCCAGATTTGGTTTTCCCCAAGGATGCCGAAGAATGTCAGACTCTTAGGACCTTCCTTGATAACTCTCAACATTCTCAGGGTCACTAATATCAACAACCAGCAAATATATATTAAACTTGTTCATTCATTCATTTATTCATTCATCCATCCATCACCCTGTACTTGCTGAGCCCCTGCCATGTTGAAAGCACTAAATGGGCTTTGGAAATACAAAGATGAAGAAAACTCAATCCTTTTTGAGCTTACTGTTTAATCAGGACCATGTATTATGGGACAAGGAGTAATGGTGAAGAGGAATTTTTCACTCAAATGGCTGACCTTATAATCAGCTCTTTGTTCTGCTTCTGTAGACATGCTAGCCGCATAGGCCGAAGGGCAGGGTGACCTTGAAATTAACTAAAGACTCATCCTCCCTTTTGCTTGTTCTGTCTAGATAGATAACATATATATATATATATATATATATATATATATATATATATATATATATATATATATATATATATATATATTGCTTGAATTCTTGTCTGAAAATCTCCTGCTTTGTTACTCTTTGTAACTGCCTATAACCCATAGCAACTCCCACACTTTGTAACTCTTTGTAACTGCCTGAGGACAAATTAACCAATCAACCCATGCCAACTGGCCAAACGTAACTGCACGGATAAGCCCTATAAAAGCAAAATTGCATCTGATCTTCAGAGATGCTATCAGATCTTCAGAGCGCTACCTCTTCTGGGACCACTGGCATAATAAACCCAAATTCTCCAACTCTCCGAATAGTGCTTGGTTTCTTGCGGGTATGATTTTGCAACAATCCCGCAATAATGGGAGCTCAAGATAAGGAAGAATGAAGAAAAGAAAACAACTTCAAGTAGGCCATGGTGTCTGAGCTCTAGCTTCAAGGAGTTTCCCAGGCATTTCAGGTAAAGGAAATAGCATATATGAAAGCACAAGATTTTGTAAGAGGAGTGATGAGAAGATCCATGGCCCCCTCAGGAGAGTGTGTATGTGTGTGTCAGGGGAGGGGACAATGAGGCAGGAGGTGAAGCCCCATAAAATAGAGAATACTTTATTGAGAATAATCCTTGAAGGAGCTCATATACTACATAACGGAAGCCCTGAGAAGATTTCCAATAAGTAGAGTGGCCTAAGGAAAACAAGCAGAGAAGTGAAGAGGTACCAAATTGGAGAGAAGTTGGTGGCCTTCCCTGAGTACAAAGGCCTATTTGGTGCTATGAGGGCCGGAAGAAGTTGAAATCATGGCCTCTGCCTCCAAAAAGATAATGTAGTATTATGTACTGAGCACCAAGTGGATGCTAGTATAATTCTGGAGAGAGGGTGGGTCATTTGGGGCTTGGTGATGAGGTAGGATCAGGGGAACAGGAAAAGCATTCTGGGAACTGGGAACTGTTAAACAAAGACATAGAAGTGAAAATGGAAGGCAAACAATATGTAATGACAACCTACTGTGTTCCAGGAACTAGTCATTGTATAGTAAGTACGTGCATGAGTGTGTGCGCATGTGCGTTTATTGGAATAACATTACTCTTTTAGAGTCATTTAGACAGAATTGACATCTTTATAATATTGAGTCTTTTTATTCAGTTCAATCTGTTTTCTCAGCATACTTTCCTCAAAGTATGAGAGTTGAAGATGGTCAGACAACAAGGAAACAAATAAATAATTAACCCCCACCCCTAAACCTCAGTGTTGTAATTTAGGCACTAACTCCAGCTCTATCAGAAATGACAGATATAATTGTCATCTCTGAAATTCACTTAATCTTTCTTGGTCTCATTTCCTATTCTTCTTATCTATAAAACACTCACTTTTTCATGGTACTAAAATTCTCCCATTCCATAGATTTTCTCAGTGTCTGGACAAATCTACATTTAGGAATAGATGAATTTGTGCCTTGCACACAAACACTCTTTTTCTTATAACATTTTTGAGAGTACAATCATTATGAGACTGGAAGATGAGAAACTGATATTTTAACTATGACTCTAATCTCTGTAAATGAGATAATTTCAGCAAGCATATTCTTCACTGCCCAACTAGAAGGCCTGACATTTCCATGGCTAGGATTAGGGACTGTTTCTAGAAAAAATTGCCACTCAAAGATGTTATCTGGATAACAATAACTTGACTAATTAGGCTATAAATGGAATAAATTAATTTGTAAGATTAGCAGAGATTAACAGCCACTAGTCCCTAGCATTCTAGAAAGAGAATCCATTTATGGAATTAGCGTGGGGTAACATAAGATTTTCAGAGAATGAGAAGAAGGTAAAACATTAATTGGGAAAGCTGAGGACTGGCATATTCCACGAAGCTTTGCAAGTTCTGGCGAAGGTGGGTGTGTGAACATTAAGAAAAGGCAGGCGTGGGCCTTCTCCTTTTCAAATTTGTCCCAGGATTTGTTCCTACAACCACCTAAGAAGTTCTGTGCAGTGCAGCTATTAATTAGCACCTTGGCCAAGTTACTTAAAGTTTTGGAACTTCAGTTTCTTTACATGTAAAACTGGCAATAATGATGATGGTGATGATGATAAATACAATGAAAGAGTGGTAAAGATTAGGAGAAGTGACTTATGCAGAACACCAGCAACTCATAGGTGGTCAATAAAGGTTCATGTTCTGCCTTTTTGTGAGCTTTTCCCTCTCTTCTTCCCAGGCTACATCCACCGCCCCCCCCTACCCCCACAGCACTTAACACCATCTGCAAATAAGATATAATTCTTCATTGTCTCTTCTCATTAGCCTGTGAGTATTGTGAGAGCAGGAATTTTTGTTTGTTTTTTATTAACACCTTGAATGATGCCTACTACACTGTTCCAAATTTTTTCAAAATATTTATTGAATGAATGAATGTGTTTGTGGGAATATCATCTTTTGAAATGTTGCAGAAAAGATCCAAAATCAAACCAGTGAGAAACCAAGCAGCATTCAGAGAGTTGGAGAACTCAGGTTTATTATGCCAGAGGACCCAGAAGAGCTAGTGCTCTGAAGATCTGGGCCTGGAGCTCAGTTGCAACATCCCTTATATAGACCTGTTTTGGCACAGGCTGATTGGTTGATTTGTCCTCAGACCGTTACAATGTGGTGAGAATTGCTATGGTTGTAGGTAGTTACGTGGTGTTACACAGGGCGGAGTTGCTATTGGTTACCGGCAGTTATAAAGTGTTACAAAAGCACAGGGGGTACAAACAGTTATATTTGTTGCTCAAACAAAAGGGAATGTAAGCCTTTAGCCAATTTCAAGTACAGCCCATGCAGCAAGCATATTTACAGAAGTGGAACAGAGAGCTGATTAGCCTTTTGAATGAAAATTCCTCTTCATTCTCCCGTTTTGATGCCCATTTAAATTCTTATAGGACATCAGCCTCTTGATCTCCCGCCTGATCTCCCTGAGCCAGGGACTGGTAATTCCACAGCGTAAGGAGCTTTGCTGCGGTCTTTCTCTCCACTATAGCCTCTATGAGGAAGGTGATCGACCAGACAACAAAAGGCAACAGACAAGGGAGAAGGAGGCAAGCCCCGAGGAGGAGGGGTACTATCTCAATTAAGGTTTTAAAGCCTCCGAAGGTAGAGAACCATCCCCCCAAAAGCTGTTGGGGTTCCATCCGTGCTGTACTTGCATGGGCACATGTGCCAGCTTTGTCATTTTTTTTGACAAAATTCTCAATTGCCTGGCCCTGGTCATCTATCTGTAGGCAACAGTTGGTGAGATTGAATTTTTCACAGACGTCTCCTTCTGCTGCTAATAGATAGTCTACTGCTAACCTGTTTTGGTAGATGGCATTTCTCATCTGAGTCTGTTGATGTGCAAGGAGGGTCAGGGCTCTCCCAGTCTCGTTAGTAATGATTTCTAAGACTGCCTGCAGTTGGATAATCTGGTTTAACATGTAAATGGGAGGTATGGTATCCCTAAGATCCATCTTCTGCTCAAGTGGCAGGCCCATAGTATTGAATTATTCACTCTAGGGGCCATTCATCATCTTTCCAGTTCCTTATTTGGAGTTGTCTTTTTACTCATTGTAAGAGTTGTGGGACTGGGTAACAAAGCAGTTCCCCTGTTTTCAGAGGTAAGAGGAAAAAGGAAGCCTTTATCATGCCAATTATACAGCTCCCTTCCTAATTTTGGGGGAGGCAGATGTAGGCCTTGTTTCCACAAATCCAGTAAAGCCCATGTGGGGCTATCCAGTCTCGGACCCTGCCTGGGTCTTGTTAGGCTCTAGTTAGCTCTGGGAATCTGGCCAATGGATTTCTCTCTGTCCTGTTTCCCCACTACATGCTTTGTTTGGAGGTGGAATTATATTATCATTGGCCTAGGCAAATTAAGTTTCTGACTGACTCTGTGAGATTTCATCCACCTCTAGCCAGGCGGTATTGTCCTATAATAGTATTGTTTAAAATCCTTTGACCATCATCAGAGGTGCATGGGGCTGTTATATTTGGCATTGCTTTCGTGGGAACTAAAGCTTCCCACGGCCTCCTATCCCCCATTAGAGTTCCCCCACATACATAGCAGGAGGTGACATTCAGGGAGTGAACTATTCCTTCAGCCATTTTGAGAAATAAGTTTTCAGTCGATTGTGGTGGTGGTGGGGGGGGGGTAGGGGTTCAGTTACTTCCTTGTAGAAAGATTTGTAAACCTGAAAGTCTTGAGCTGGATGATCTAGTACTTGACCTTTGATACGAATTTGAACATAGGGATTTAACCCCGTCCCATCAATGCCAAATGTTAATACTTCTCTGGACTTACGTGTGGTGCAATTTGATAGAACTAGCCCCTTTTTCAAATACACCTCTTTCTTGGTGGTGGTGTCTTTTTCCCAAGTAGCGCATAGGACACATGACCTATAGACACAGCTTCTTTCACATGTGAAGCTGTGAGGACATATATACCTTTCTTCTGTCCTGTAGCTTTTTTCCCAGCTGAGAGATCTGCAGAATCTTCCTTCCTCCCATTGGCCCTGACTCACAGCAGCACAAGCATCAAACTTTAGGGTAATCTGACTGGGATTCCCTTTTACTCTAGTCTGAGCCAACACACATCCATCTGTCCATCCTCCCCAGTCCCCTAAAGCTACCCTTATTTCAAAAACTGTTTCAGTGAGAGGGTCATTGGGTTATAACATACATAAGGTTGGTTATTTCCTGGGTCACGTTTCTGAGTTCCCCGGCATTCATAGTAGCTATAGAAAAGTAAGGTAGTGGAAATTCTTTGACCTTCCTTGGTGACATGAATACATAGTTCACAGTTCTCTGCCTTAATTTCCCTCCCTCCCCAGGGTCCAATTATAAAGAGCTCCATGATGAGATTCCTCAGGCTTTGGCCATGCATGGACCAGCCAGCTTCTAGTTGGTGGCTGGAGCAGGGCATGTTGTCTTTCTCAGGGTCAACTTACAAGGGTTGGTGGGATCTGTCTGTGCCATCCATGAAGGAGTTTTTGTAGGAGCTGCCAGTTTCAGCCGACTGAGGTGAACATCTGGACAGTCTGGACAGTCGATCCTCAAGCTTCTGCCATGCATAGACTGGCCAGTTTCTAGGGATGGTCAGAGCAGGGCCAAAAATCTCAGGTGGATTTCTGCTGCCTCCGGAACGTGACTCAGGATGGCTAATCAGGAAGAAGCTCTGCAGTCCAAGTCTCCCGCTTTTCTGGAGGTGCTGCTCTCTTTACCCGGGTGTGGTGGATCCAAGGGATGATACCTGCAACTTTAATAGCAATGGGAGTTGTAATATAACAGTGTGAAGGCCTGTCCAGCTCAGCTAGAGCAGCTCCTTCTTCTATTCTTTAACCTATACTTCATTTCCTTGCTGAAAGGAGATGGACCCAATTCCCTAAAGGGATAGGAGCTCTTTCTAAAGTTTCCTGAGCGATGTGGCGGAGGATCCTCCCTAAGATCTGAAGGTGTTGGGACATGTGTAGGGCAGTCATTAATCGAGGGTCTCTTTTTAACTTCCCTATCACTGGGAGAGGTCTCCTGTAAAGAATTTTGAAAGAGGAGTAGCCTGAAGGCCTTGGGGTGCATTGCATTCGGAGTAGAGCCAAAGGCAGCAAATCAATCTAATATAACTGGGTTTTCTGACAAAGCTTAACTAGAGTGGTTTTGAGGATCCGGGTCATGCGTTCAATTTTCCCTGAACTCTGTGGCCTGTTGGCCATGTGGAGCTTCCATTTGATTCCTAGAGCTTTGGACAAGGTCTGGCCTATCACAGACAAAAAGGCAGGTCAATTGTCTGATCCTATAGAGAAGGATAGCCTGTATCTTGAAACAATTTCCTTCGATAAGGCCCTGGCTACTTCTTGTGCCCGTTTAGTGTGCATAGGAAAGGCTTCAACTCATCTGGAGTAGGTGCAAACCAACACAAGCAAGTATCTATGGCCCTAGCAGGGCTTGAACTCGGCAAAGTCCACTTTTAGGTCTTCGAATGGCATAGTTCCAATTGTTTGCACCCTGGATTAGATCTTAATCTTTGGCCAGTGTTGTTTCATGCACAAGTCACACACCTAGCATGATCTGGGCACACAGGGTTGGGAGTTTGGGTATGAAATAGTAGCGGCTCACCAGGCTTTCTAAAGAAGGCTTCCCTAGGTGAGTTAATTCATGGTGTTGAATTGCTGAACTGCCAGCGCAGTGAGAATAAAGAGTCTCTGATCTGGAAGCTCTCATTAGCCCTCCTTTCTCCTGGTTCCTCCTTTACTCAAAGCCCATTGTTCTTCTTCCTTAGTGTATTTTGGGGATAGAGGCAATTCTGGTGCCAGGAGAACGTTGGAGCTTGGCTTAGGACCTGTTGTGGCACTTGGTTGGCGGGCAGCCTCCTTAGCTGCTTGGTCTGCTAGTCGGTTTCCCCTACTGACAGAGTCTGTTCTTCTCTGGTGGCCTTTGCTGTGAATGACTGACATTTTTGAAGGCTTCCAGATTTCCTCTAGCAGTTGGAGGATTTCTTCTTTGTTCTTGATTTCTTTTCCTCCCGATGTCAGTAATCCCCTCTCTTTATAAATGGCCCCTTGTATGTGCAAGGTAGCAAAGGCATATCTTGAGTTGGTGTAGATATTGGCCTGTTTCCTTTCAACCTGTCACAGTGCCTGGATGAGTGCCCATAGTTTGGCCTGCTGTGCTGACCAGCCCTGTGGCAGAGCTTCAGCTCTGATTACCTTATCGGTAGCTGTGATTGCATAGCCAGCTTTGCGCTGTCCTTCATGGATGAAGCTGTTCCCATCTGTGAACAATACCAGTTCTGGGTCCCGAAGAAAAACTTCTGTCAGGTTCGGCCTGCTTGGGTAAACTTTGTTTGTCCCTTCCTCACAATTGTGGTCAGGAGGCCCCTCCTTAGTGGGCAGAAATGTAGCAGGGTTCAATGTACGTACAGTTTCTAGGTGGACTTGCGAATTTTTGCAAAGCAGTCCCTGATAATAAGTTATTCTGGCATTGGTCAGCCATTTATATCTTTGATTATTCATTAATGCAGTTATAGCATGGGGACCTTTACATTTATATTTTTTCCCAGCTAGTCTGCTTCTCTGACTAGGATTACTGTGGCAGCTAAGGTAATCCCGCAGCCACCGGATCTAGCCATTTGGACAAACATGCAATCGGGTGCTGCCATGGCCCAACTATTTGTGTGAGGACTCCCAGTGCAGTGTGACTCTTCTCATGTACGAAGAGGTTAAAGTCCCGTATCAAATCCGGTAGTCCTTATGCTGGGGCGCTGGTTAAGAGTCTCTTTATTTCTCTGAAAGCTTTTTCTTATTTGGAGCCCCATTCTAGGTGGTCTTTACCAGACTCCGCTGTGGCCTCATACAGTGGCTTGGCAATCTTGGAGAAACCTGGCATCCAGATCCAATAGAATCCAGCAGCCCCTAGGAATTCACGAATCCCTTTCTTGGTGTTTGGCTGGGGTATTGAGCAGATGGGGCCAGTTTTCTTTTGTGTCCAAGTGCCCGATGTCCTTCCGAGATGATGAACCCAAGGTATCTGACCTTCTGTTTGCAGATTTGAGCCTTCTTCCATGACACCTTGTATCCCATGGTAGAAACAGGGCCAGTAAGGCTCTAGTTCCTTTCCAAAAGTCTCCTTGGGTGGGGCTAGCCAGCAGTAGGTCATCTACATACTGGAGTAATGTGCAGTTCAAAGTCTCCCCAGGGAAGGCAGCAAGATCCGCGTCCAGTGCCTCACCAAACAGAGTGGGTGAGTTCTTAAAGCCCTGTGGCCGTCTAGTCCAGGTCAGTTGCGTTTTTCTCCTGGTGTGTGGGTCTTCCCACTCGAAGGTGAACAAAGGCTGACTGGCCAGTAATAACCGGAGACTGAAGAAGGCGTCCTTAAGATCGAGGCATGTGAACCAGCTTGCTTGAGCAGGTAAGAGACTCAGGAGAGTGTACAAGTTCAGGGCTACTGGATGGATGGTGACCACTGCATTGTCAATGGCATGAAGGTCCTGAACGGGGCAGTAATCTTTCCCTCCAGGCTTCTTGACCGGCAAGAGCAGAGTGTTCCAAGGTGACTGACAACTGGAATTCCAGCATCGCACAGACACTGGATGTGGTCCCAAATTCCTAGGCGTGCTTCCTGTGACACTGGATATTGCCTTTATGTGATAGGGATGGCCCCTGGTCTCAGGTCTACCATGATGAGTGCGTGATTTTTGGTTAGACTTGGCCTCCCCTTTTCTGCCCAGACAGTAAAGAACTCTTCTAGCAGACTGGTTGGATTTGTTTGTCTTTCTCCCAGAGAATAAAGACGCCATTTGTCTTCCCGGGGCACAGTCACAGCCATCATTAAAGCAGGCTGGCTCCTCAGTGTGAGGCTGGTGGGCTTCTCTAAGGTTGTTTGTGCTCCAAGCTTTGTTAATAAGTCTTTACCCAAAAGGGAAATAGGGTACTCTGGTAGGTACAAGAACTCATGAGTCACTATAGGTGGCCCCCTAACTGACATAAGCAGGCTTTACAGAACGAGCGGGTGACTTGGTCCCTCATGGCCCCAACGATAGTTGCTGTTCTATCCATAAGGGGAGCCACAGGCTTAGTTACCACAGAGTATTCAGCTCTAGTGTCCACCATAAAAGTCATTGATTGGCCCCATACTTCTATTGTGATCGTAGGCTGCTGAGGGCCTAGGATCAGGGAGCCCGGTTGTTGCTAGTCTGATTGTTCTTCAGTCTAGCCGATAAGCTCTTGGACGACTGGCTCAGGCTGGTATTTTCCTTTACAAGGTTGATTGAACTTCTTTGGCCTTTCAGGTGTTTTTCTATGATGAGTGCACTAGTTTCTACAATGGCCAGTCTCTTTGCAGTAGGTGCATTGGTCACAGCGAAGTGGGAGTCTCCTTTTGGTTTCTCTCTTCCGTGTGGGAGCAGCAGTCTGTTGTACTGGACCCGGGTTCCCTAATGCAGCTGCCAGCAGGGACGCCTTCTGTTTCATCCATTTGTCAGCTACCTTTTGGGCCTCCTGGTCATGGTTTACAAACACCTCGTTTGCGACCTCCAGCAGCTGGGTGGTGTTAATCTCAGCAAAGCCCTCTAATTTTTGAAGCTTGCAGTGGATGTCAGTGAAGGATTGGTCCACAAATGCCACATTGACCATGCACTGGTTCTCTTGTACTTCAGTGTCAAAAGGGGTATATACCTGGAACGCCTCGCATAGTCTCTCATAGAACTCTGTGGGCGACTCCTCTGGCCGCTGGAGTATCTCTGCCATTTTTGACATATTTGTTGGCTTCCTAGCCCCAACTTTCACCCCTTGCAGTATGGCCAGTACCTGTTGAGAGACTCTCTTCCATGTGGTACATTGAAGTCCCAACTGGACCTGGTGTCAGGCACAGTCCTTGAGGCCCATGCTGCAGAGTCTAGTACACCGTCCGGTGTTTGTCTTTGAAGCCATCCCTGTGCTTCTGACAGAATCTGGTGCCATTCTTCGGTGTTGAAGAGAGTCAGGAGGAGTTGACAGCAGTCATCCCAGGTAGGCTGATGAGTTTGGAAGATGGACTTGAACAGATCAAACATCGCCTGAGATTTCCCCGAATAGGACGGGGTGTACTGCTTCCAGTTGAGGAGGTCGGTTGTGCTGAATGGCTGATAGTAGAGGACAGGGTGGCCTGGCTGGAGTGTGCCATCTTCTCCAATCTTACACCTCTTGGAGGGGCATCTGAAGGGCCGCAGTTTGCTGAACTGGTTGCGTGGGCGAGGGAAGGTGCTGTGGACTTGTGCTTGGTGGTTGCTCGGGTTGTTGGGGAGGTGAAGGCATGGATAGTGGAGAGCTATCTGGCAATTCTGGGTAGAGTGGCTGTGTGGGGACTGGTGGAGTTACTGCGATGTACAGTGGTGGGAAGATAGGTTTTTCCTCGGGGTCCCCTTGATGGGTGATTTTTGCTGGTTCTCCCTTGTCCTTTCGTCTAGCCTGTTGGGCCACAAGTACCTTGCTCTCTCCTATTTGTGCAGAACTGGACCCAAGAGGGCACTATAGTAGCGATTTGCAACCATGAGTTAATGTATGGAAACTGGGCTGAATGTCCAGGGGTCCCTGTCACTACCCAGTGTATGGCTCTCACAGTGGGGAGGTCTAGGGTCCCTTCAGAGGGCCATCCTACCCCAAAGGAGGGCCATTCAAGTTCACAAAGAGTGCAAAGCTTTCCTGAGGTCAGCTTCCCATAATCCTCTGAGAAGCCTTTCTTAAAATTTTTCAACATACAATTTAAGACACTTGGCTTAGAGGAACCTCCCACCATATCTGCCTTAAAGAATTTCCTAATGGAGGAAGAAAATAGACCTTAAAATTTTAAGAAAATAATTTGACAGAGGGCCCCTATGTCAAAAGGGCCATTTTATCTCTTATCTTGAAGTTCTTGACCATCGTGGCTTTCCCTATGTACCCTCCATGTCTCCCATGACAGACAACAATCACACCACATGGAGGGTTGGGGGATAGGGTTAGGGAAACTTTGGACTGGACATCACTCACTTTGCCCGTCTCTGGCCGCACTCCTCATGGGAATATTTCAGGTGCCTCTTAACATTGGTGCATTGGTATAAACCCCCGACCCATATCACTGGAGTAGACTCCTCACAGAGATCCAGTGACACCACCTTAAGCTCAACTCTCACTTCATGACCTTGTGGCTCAACTCTTGCTTCGTGGCAAGGTCACGTCTCAGTCTTTCAGCACTCACTCTCTTTCATACAACCTCCCACCATTCCTTAACCCTGTTCCGTGAAGAGTAAGCAGTCGCTCCCCTTAACCTGTGGAGGATGCTTGGTTACTCCTTTTGCCCAATGTTAACCAAACACATTCCACATTCCACAGTGACGCAATTTGGAGGGTGGGTGCTCCCTCCAAAGAGACCATTCAGATGCTCATCTGGCCATGTCCCAAAGGAGCTTAGATGACGCTTAGCCGTAGTGGACTAGGCTTTGTGACTTATGATCAGACACTAATCCAATGCTGCCCTGGACCATATATCATTCACCATGGACACTCAGAATGAGCCCACACAAACTCTGTATCATTTAGGGGACCTTAGGGTGCCCAGCCATGGAACCACAAATTCGTACCTGACTGGTCAAACCGGCCAAGTCGCTCATTCACTCACTCATTCATACATCAGATTAAAACGTTGCCTCCCCCTTTTTGGGAGGCTTTAATCTGATGTCTCCCCTATTGGCCATTCCTGGTGAGTTGGTCCGTTCCTCCTATGAATCCGGTTGGGGGCTCAGTCATCCTGGGAGTCAGGGTGCTAGTTGGAAAGAGAATCCGGAATACTCATCAGGTGGCGCGCCTCCTCGTTTGTCTCAGAGCTCCTCCGCCTCGGCTTGGCGGAGCCACCAGTCCAATAGCTCAAAAGGTTGGCGTGGTTGGAATCTCGCTGGAGCCTCCAGAAATGTTGCAGAAAAGATCCAAAATCAGACTGGCAAGAAAACAAGCAACACTCAGAGAGCTGGAGAACTCAGGTTTATTATGCCAGAGGACCCAGAAGAGCTAGTGCTCTGAAGATCTGGGCCTGGAGCTCAGTTGCAACATCCCTTATATAGACCTGTTTTGGCACAGGCTGATTGGTTGATTTTCAGACCGTTACAATGTGGTGAGAATTGCTATGGTTGTAGGTAGTTACGTGGTGTTACACAGGGCGGAGTTGCTATTGGTTACCGGCAGTTATAAAGTGTTACAAAAGCGCAGGGAGTACAAACAGTTATATTTGTTGCTCAAACAAAAGGGAAAGTAAGTCTTTAGTCAATTTCGAGCACAGCCCCATGCAGCAAGCATATTTACAGAAGTGGAACAGAGAGCTGATTAGCCTTTTGAATGAAAATTCCTCTTCAATACTGCAACCCTTCCTTTGGATGGCACCATCTTGGATTGACTTGTTTGCTTGCACGTCAATGTCCTGAATGAATGAGGCTTTGGGGAAAAGTTCCCTGATTGGAAGGCATTAGAAAAAATTTGGATTCTTTAGAAAGATAGTCAAACCTGCCCTTGAAAATGATGTGCTGAGTGACCTGCTGGGCCGAGTGGCCATTAGAGGGCAGCAGATGGCTTTGCCATGCAGTGGAGACCAGCGCTCCACTTAGGGGAGCAACAAGGATGGGGTAGGGGTGGGTGGTGGGGATTAGGGAACAGGTGGGGTCTCATGGGAAAGGGAAATAGAAAGCTTTGCAGAGAACTGATATTTTGTTTACTTTTTTGCACTCACCTATGTTTCCTTTGCCAGGGAGATCTGTGACTTTTGAGTGAAAAGTTATTTTTGATTACAGAGAAAAAAAAATAAGACATTTTCCAAGCAAGTTTCAGAACATTCTAAGATGTTACTACTGTAAAATGTGAATTTCTCTGACTCCTGAATCTGAATGAGGCTGAGGGCTGGGAATCCGCATTTATTTAGCAAGCTTCCAGGTGGTTCTGGTCACTCTCAAGTTTGAGGCCCACCACACCTAACGAGTAGGCTCCAAACTGTTTATCATGGAACCTCAATGTATATACATTTTTTATTTCTTTATTTATAAATTATATACATGACTGTTCTAAAGTATTGTGTACTTTTTAAAACATTCACAAAAATAAAAATTTTCTTAAAAAGATGGAAAAACATATGAGGTTTATATATGAACTTCCCACACCACAGTTTAGGTGGGAGGTTGAGGGTAATTCATGCTGATAAAATGTTATTTAAATAATCTTCAGGGTGATTGTGATGGCAGAACATTCATCTCCTCAAGTTTATGGCCCCAATATCAATGGGCATGAAGCAGTGCAATTATCTGTAGAGATTTTATTTTTGCTTCGATAGTGTCATTGAGAATTCTCTCCTTCTTTCTCTCTCTCCCTCCCCCTGCCCCACTTCCCTTCTTTGTACATTTACCTCTACCTCTCCACAAAATTCACATTTGGAGCTTGGGAGAGGTGTCATTTTACTACCTTTTTCCCCAATGTGATGCTCTAAGAGTACTGGTCAGTGTGTTGGTAACATGGAGCCCAACAATGCCCAGATACTTACACACACACGCACACACACACACACACACACACACACACACACACACACACACACATCTGGGACTGCTTCAAGACCGAACAAGTTGCAAAATCATTTGGTATAGTACCTTGCCTACTAAAAAGCTTTAAATTCATGATTAAACTCTAAATCTGGCTCTTATTCTCTGAGGTTATGGGTCTTTTGGAAAAGCTTGTGATTCTCATGGCCTCACTTTCCTTCCCTGTAAATGAATGTGATCAGTCAGGCTGTTGCCAAGTTCCTCTCTATTGCTAACATGCTCCTGGTTTGAGGATTGTCAGAAGTAGCCTGAGCTATTAAAATTTAGGTCCACAGAGCTTAGCTCCTTCGGAGAACTTTTAAACTTCTCAGTGTTCAGGCCCCACCTCCAGAGAGAGTGAATCTAATGAAAGAGAGAGAATCTAATGAAATCTATAAACTTTCTCTCCAGGGCAGGGAAAACAATCCTCATCTGACCATATATACCATTTCAGAGGGTGTGAAAACTTCTGGAGTTCTCAAAGTGTGGACTCTGAGCTAGCGGCATCAGCATTTCCTGGGAACTTACTGGAAATACCTCACCCTCAAGACTCCTGAGTCAGAAAATTTGGGTGTATTTTTGACGTATTCTCAAGTGAGAACACTCCAGACATTGGTTCTCAAACCTGCCTCCTCATTCCTTATTAGAATCACATAGTGAGTAACAAGAGAAAAAACAGCACTGATGCCTGGGCTTAATGAAATCACTCTCTCTGGAGGTGAGGCCTGAACACTGAGAATTTTAAAAGTTCTCCAAAGGAGCTAAGCTCTGTGGACCTAAATTTTAATAGCTCAGGCTACTTCTGACAATCCTCAAACCAGGAGCATGTTAGCAATAGAGAGGAACTTGGCAACAGCCTGACTGATCACGTTCATTTACAGGGAAGGAAAGTGAGGCCATCAGAATTACAAGCTTTTCCAATGCTGCTCAGTTACTGATAATGTAAGCCAGCACAAAGTTCTCCTTTTTTCCCCGGTCTAGCAGTGCCACACACGGAAATAGTGAACCCAAAGCTTTCCCAAGAAGCTAGGAAGGTGAAGACACATGTATAAAAGTAGCCTAAATTATGGCATTTTCGGTTGCAGACATCAGTCTCCAGTGATTTTTTCCTCTTTAGTGCAATGTCTGCAGCGCCTACTGTTATTTAGTTGAACTCAATTATTGAGCTTTCTTGAGAAGGGGCTTAACATTTGCTGGCCAGTGGAAAGTAGCCGAGCTGTAGTGCAATTAACCATGGGACAGTCTTTGGGGGACAGTGCGGGAAAGCCTGGTGGAGTTTGGGGAAGCTCAGACTCTGGAACAAGTATGCTGTGTTTAATGCCAGCTCTGTCACCGACTTGCTCTGTGACCTTGGCTCAACCTCTTAATGTCTCAGTCTCCTGTCTTCTCGTGTAAGGTAATATAACAGCACAATTACCCATGAGGATTGTGGTATTGAGTGGGTTTGACATGTGAAGAAATGTGTCCACATCAGAGTATACATACTCTGCAAGTGTCAGCCCTCGATGGGGTGGTAGGCTCAAGGGACAGGGTAAGCCTCCTAGCTGCTGCTTGGGACGCAGAGAGTGTAGGAACCCGCCTTTTCTTTCTTTTCTTCTATTTTAACCCTGAGGATTCTAGAAATCTGTCTCTGCATTCTGACTTCTACCACACAGAGAGAATAAAATTATTAAATAGAAATAATTGGGAAATAAAAAGCATGAGAGTGACCACCAGGGAGACTATCTGTCGTATTTATATAGATGCTTTGTAAGATTATATAAAAATACTAAATCCAATTATGATATTTAAATTAATAGTTTTCACAAATTTAGGCTAGCATGAATTAATAGGCAATAAAAATTATAACATTTAAAAAAACGCAAAATTTTAGTATTTTCAGCTCTATATTGGAACTTTAAATGAATATAATGCTTTTAGAAAACTCAGTGAGGCTCCTTAGCATAGTGGCTGAGAGTGTGGACTCTCACCCACAGAAAGTCAGACCACCTGGGTTTGGTTCCTGGACTTCTCATTTGTTGTGTATGGGGCCCTGGGAAAGTTATCTATTTATCTAAGTCTCACTTTACTCTTATACAAAATAGGCTAATCATAGTTTCTATATCACAAGGTTGTGTCAAATGAAAAACAAATCTAGACTTAGATAAGGAGAAACTTTATTCAAAAGGACAATTGCAACAGGAAAATCTCCAATCTCAGGAACCTTCAGGTGTCTCAAAAACAAACAGAAAAGACTTTTCTTTTATAGGGAAGGGTAGCAGACCTTAGCAGCAACTGGAAGCTGGGCAAGCAAGGAGGCATCATGGCTGGGATCTGATAGGAAATGTCTTTCACTGTGGCCAGCAGATCCTGGGGAGAAGCTGCTAAAGGGTCACTTTAGTGCTGTCTCAGCTGGGGGCAAGCAGAGGGGCCTATGGTGAGGGCAGAGGCCTCACAAAAGTCAAGACAGGGCAGAAGGTGAGAAATGGGCAACTGTGAACACTCGATCAGTTCTGGGAATTAAGTGAAATTATCTGTGTCATAGCTTACCAAAGTTTCTGGGTATTAACAATAAATGTTTTTTTTTTAAAGTTATTGTTATTAAAATGCTTGATTGTACAGTGCTTGAGATTAGCTTTTTCTTTCTCTGGAGCAGAGTAATTCAGTCACAATGCCACAATGATAACATCCCACTCAGTTGAACATCTACTATGTGCAGACCCAGTACAGAGGCCAGTAGTGCTTGGGTGCTAGAAGCCACAGGAAAGCAGGGGCATGGTAAGTTTTGTATTTAGGTCTGTCATCTAAGATCGTTCCTGCCATTCTGGGTCTACTTAATGCAGGCGATGCCATTCCCTGATGCAAGGATTTCAGGAGAACCATGTGTGGAGGGACTGGAAAGTTTAGCTTAGAAATGCTGTATTGCGGGGCCAAGGAGACATTTAAAAACAAATACTTAACAGGCAGGGCAGTAGTCTGGGCTGGAGACAAAGATATGGGAGTCAGGAACGTAGTCACGAAAACCACAGCAGTGAAGATCATCTGGGAGAGTAGTTAGACCAAAAAGCAGTGCTCTGAAGTCAGAACATCAACAAACACTTCAGGAGCAGAGTACTTTCTTTAAAATGCATACTTGTCACTTTGGTGAAAGGTAAATATTTGTTTATGCACATGTGTGTGCATTCTACCGCTAATCGCTGAGCACTTATTACATGCAAAACACTATGTTGGTTTCCAGGATAAAGAACTAATGGCTCTTCTCCTCAAGCAGCACACTGCTCTAGACCAGTGATTCTCAGCTATAGAAGAGTTGGCTCCCTGGGGACATTTGGCAACATCTGGAGATATTTTTGTTGTCACATCGAGGAGCATCTAGTTAGTAGAGGCCAAGATGCTGCTAAACATCCTACAGTGCACAGGACAGCTCTCCCCACCCTTGACAAGGAATGACTTGGTCTCAAATGTCAGTGTGTGGAGGCGGAGAAGCCCTATCTACACTAAGAAATGGTATATGCATACACACAAGAAAACTGAAAAACCATTCCCTTCTCCAAACTGAGAGTGGTTGCTTGTAATTGTCAAGTTGGCTAAGCCAAACTATATTTCCCAAAGTCTCCTTTCCTATGTTTCCTGTGAGGGTGCAGCATGAGAGTGATTCTGTGAGCTTTAAGGGACAGAGGGGAAGCAGTAGCATCTTGCAGCTCATGCACACTGTTGCCTGTCTGCTGCCTCCCTTCACTAATACCAGGCAGCAGCTGGGCCTACAACTGCTCGCCTTCCCCAGGATCTCCTTCATCTTCTCTGACCCTGGGCCAGGGAGCATGTGTTCAGCTCCACAACAAAGGGTTCCAGCTTCTGTAGGACACCCCCACTGTGGAAGACATGGGCAATAAGACCTGATGTGGGTTTCAGTGCATCCTCATGGGCTTCAGCTCCTGCCTGTGAGTTACAGCTTATTCTTGTGTCTCACACTTTATATCCACCTTTCCTTACTAATGGCCTTCCCTGTAGGCCAGGACAATAGTCTTTCAGGGATGGCTTAACCAGTTCTCATAATTATTAAGGGAAAACCTTTATGTGTATATATGCATTTGTCCTTAGTAATTGTCACATTAGTTATATATTTACATTCGACCTCTGATTGAACCTGGCTGATATGTTAAGGTTGTGATCAACCCGTTATTTTTTCTAACACAGAATAAAGTAATTTTGTAGAAAGGCAGATTTTTTACCTCACTGGGGCCAATCATAATGATTTTCCTCCATGAATTCTTCTAAGCTCTTGACCAGTTCCTTTCTTTTTTCTTTTTCTTTCTCCTTCTTCTCCTCCTTCCCCTCTTCTTCCACTTTCACCTTCTTTACCTTTTCCCCCTTCCCTCTTTTCTCACTTTTTTTCCTATCTCATCTTTTAGATGAATATATTCCATTGATAGTACCTATAGATTAATATATGTCCTAGAATTCTCTCTCCTACATTTCACAGGTGTGTGCCAAGACAGTATCCATGATTTGTTGACTCAAACCACAAGATCAACAAAAAGTCTTCAGTCATGTCCTGCTGCCACCTAGGTCTTTAACATTAAAGAATTGTGATGTCATAATTGGAATGTTCCCATTATGTTGAGATGTTCCTTCCAGCCTTTTTTTTCTCTCCCTCTGGAGATCCTCTAGGTTCCTTGTGTCTTGCTTAAGCTACTCAGAGTAGAACTCTCCACTATTTCTGGGCAGACACCTATCAAAGTTTGAAGAGGGTGGAGAAGCTGGGTGCTCTTTATATTTAGTTTGTTCAGCCCTTTGTTACAACATCTTATTTCCTACGCCTGTATGTGTGACTAGTGTGTTTGGATGAAACCTGGGAATTCTTTTCCTCCATCATCACTAACATCCTAGGTCCATCTGCATATTGTGCGTATGTGTAGGGTAACATTTGGAGAAAATAATTTAGGTTTCATTTTGTTCTTCCCTGTGTTTCCCTTTTCCTTTCCCCCATTCAAGAGGGCCTTTGGTCTTGTGCTCATGGGCCCAGTAGAATGCTGAGGTAGAGAGAAACCTCAAAAATGAGCCCCACGAAAGCCCAGTGCCATGGCACCAAATGCAGTTACAGGGAATAGTTGACACTTTAATATTCATGCATCTGGCATAGATCTATGAGGTCATTTGTAGCTCAGATGCCCACTTCCTACTTTCTTTGGCTCCTCAGTTTAGAAATCTTCCTACAGTTATTTCAGGGCAAAGAATGCTACCCTCTGAGTCTGAAGGTACAGGCAAAAGGGAAGTGGCCTCTGGGCACCTCCATTGACACAATAAATCCATTGATCGCCTATTATGTGCTAGGCCTCTTGTTAGGCACTGGGCAGCGGGGAGGGTAGCCTCAAATCAGAAACATGAGCTGACCAATCTGTAGTCCAGAGTGTACAGAAATAAGTCAGATGTTGAAGAAAGCCATACAAAGTTGGCAACTCATATAAGAGAAGTTTCTGGACAATTTTACTACCAACTTTAGGGAGTGTGTGTGGGGGGGCGTGTATGTGTGTGTTTGTATAGGTATATTTGTGTGTGTGTGTGTACATATGAGGATCTACAAAAGGAGGGACCCATTCAACTTTGCCTTTGTTTTCCGTTCCTTCCTTTTAAGTTCTCTTATCCATGGTAAACTGTTTTCCCTAATTCTACGGCGATTGGATTTGCAAATGGCCTTCTGTGTGAAAACTTATCAAAGATTTGTTTTAGTTTTCATCTTTAAAATATTGACAGTATATTTGATAATGACTATAATACTTTCATTTCTAAAATCTAAATCAAGAAATACTATATTCTTATTCTTATCTTACCTATATTCTTATTTCCTCATCAATGAATCAGTCCTGATGGTTTGATGTCTTTGAACCTCTGAACATTATTATCTGTGTCACTCTTTGGGATTCGGCATGTACTACACTGTGTTGATATTAAACAGTAGAGTGGGCATTTCCAGTGGACTGTCATGGGGTCTGATTTACTTTCACCCTTGGTGCCTGCCAGTCTGCAGTCTACATTCATGGTTGCTCAAAGTGGTTGTTTTTTAGCAACACCAGCTGAGCTTTGAAAACTATATAACAGACAAAAATAGACTTTCATCTCTCATTCATAGATAGACTTTCAGAGGCAGTAGGTCCATGCTGGGGCTCAGGAATTGTAAATTTAGTACATTTGCTAGGTGATTCTGATGATCAGTCACGTTTGAGATCCAATGATCTAGATAGATATGAAACACTGTCTTTGTGTATATTTATAGTTTTTCAAGGAGATCTTAAGTGCGTATCTGCCTATCTTTCTTCCTCTTCCTGTTAAGTGGCAGATTTAATCTCTGATATCAGAGTTCTCATTGTAATGAGAGCATATTCACAGCATGTAACTCTTCATATCTTCAGTGGCTATCTGCCAGTGATCAGCACTCACTGGTGATTGGTAATTACTTCATTGTTGAGCATGAGAAACCTAGTTGTCAGTGTGCCAAATCTACATAGTGTAGCCTATCAGCTTGGCAGGTGCAGAAGTGAGACTCACTGGCTCATAAGCTCCTCTGAGGTGTTCCTATTATACACCAGTCATATTGACAGTCCCACAGGCCTCCTTGTTTTATCTTTGGGGCCTTCAAAATTTCTTGGATGATTGATTGTCTTTCAACAGTCCTTTTACAGATGGGGAAACTAGGACTTGGTAAGTTCACCAGGATCCTCAAGAATTGGTGGTGAAACTAAAATCAACACAATTTAACTCTATATTAGTGCCTGACTCATAAAACCAAAGTTAATGCCATATTATAACATGTAGAATTAATAATCCCTATTAACTTATTCCTGGGCCTTAGGCTGACAAGTTATTATCCAAGTCAACTTTTTACAAATTTTTGTTTCAACAAAGAAAGCATTTTTAGAAACTATGAAAAGAGGGAGTTATTCATTCAACCTTTGTCCCTCCCTCCTATGCCATTTTGATTTCATCACCTTTGAATTATAATTTTAATTTAACATACATAAGGAAATCCTTGCTAATGATGGCAGGCTCAAAAAACTAGTCACAAATAATTCAATCATGTTAGTTAACTCAGTCACTGGAGTTCTGGTCAAGATAGTGGAGTAGGTAAACACTGTGCTTGCCTCCTGTCAACCATCATTGAGAATTGTCTGAAGTCTAGTAGAACAGAAGTCCTGTAACTATGGACATAGAGAAGAAGCCACCTCGAGATGAATAGAAGGGATGGAGCCCCGTAACAGGCTGGTCTCATACCTATGTGTGGCAGTTAAAAACTGAGAGGACTATCTCAGTGGCAGAGGTCTTCCCTGAGGAGTGAGGGTTTTCCAGTCCCATGCCAGGGTCCCAAGCCCAGGGTTCCAATGCCAGGAAGAGATGCCCCTATAATTTCTAGCTATGAAAACCCGTTGAGATTGTGGCTGAGTGAGATGGAGAGTGGCTGGAGTTCCAGGCATTCCTCTTAAAGGGCTTGTGCTTGGGCTTAGTGACAGACTGACTTGCTCTGAGCTACAGCTCTGGAGCAGCAGCGTGAAAGGTGCCACGTGGGGAGGAACTGAATTGTCTGGCTTCAGGGAGAGGGTCGGAGGGGCAGCTTTCTCTCAGATGAAGGTGCTGGCAGAAGCCATTGTTCCTTTGTTGAGCCCTTCTTACTCCCAGGGTGTAGATGCAGGTGGCCACCAGATCTGAGTCTCCATCAACCTTGCTAACACTCATCACTCTGCCTTGGTAATCCCCTTAGACCCTGTTCCACCCAACGGATAGGCCCACCCAAGCTGATTCCAGTGACTTTTCCATACAACTGGCCTGTCTTTGTTCATGCTGCGGACTTTTCTAAAATTTCGCAAAGGGTCATGAATTCTAAACAAGCAGCAACTGGCCTTGGTATGCCTCATACCTCCTGCTAAGCAGCCTCAAGCCTCGCAGTAGCAGCAGCTGGCCTCAATTCACATCTTAGCCTTTCTCAGGCAACTCTGAGCCCAGCACAAGTGGCAACCCACCTACAGATAATTTTGTAGCTCATATCAGGTGACCCCAGGCAGGGCATAGGCAGCAGCTGAACTTGACCTTCAATATAAACTCTCCCAAAAGGACTCAGATCAGACACTCCTGATGGCCATCTTCAGATCACACCAGATCACCGCCCAACCATCTCTACAAACACACACCCAAAGAGCAGACTTGGCAGGCATCAGAGCCCTGCTAAAGTGAATCTTGCTTCATAGTGTCAGCCCCTGCACAACAGCTCCTCTGCTATAGTCATGAACAGTCCTCACAACCAACCATCCTGAGGTCCAATCCCTCCCACTGACATGCAAACAGCAATTAAGGCTCAATTAGAACAAGAGAGTACATACAATCCGCATGAGGACACACTTGGATTACTGGTTCAGGTGACCAGGGAGAGCGTGCCACTGGGCCCCACTAGATACCTATGACATAAAGCCACTCTACTAAGACCAGGAGACACAGCAGCTCTATTAAACAAGCAAACACAGAGAAGCAGCGAAAATAGGGAGACAAAAATGCATGTCCCAAATGGAAGAAGAGAACAAAGCTCTAGGGAAAGAACTAAACAAAATATAGACAAGCTATCTACCAGATACAAAGTTCAAAACACTGGTTATTAAGATGTTCAGTGACCTCAGTGAGAATTTCAACAAAGAGATGGGAAACATAAAAATACAGATAGAAAACATAAAAAAGAAGAATGAGGCAGAAATGAAGAACACAATAACTGAAATAATACATTAGAGGGACTCCACAGTAGATTAGATGAAGCAGAGGATAGAATCAGTGATTTGGAAGATAAGATAGCAGAAAACACCCAACCAAAATAGCAAAAGAGAAAAAAAAATAAACAACAACAACAAAAGCAAGGATAGCTTAAGAGGCTTCTGGGACAACATCTAGCATACCAACATTTGCGTCACAGGGGTAACAGAAGGAGAAGAAAGACAGCAAGGGATGGAAGATCTATTTGAAGAAATAATGACTGACTACTTCTCTAGCCTGGTGAAGAAAATAGACATTCAAGCCCAGGAAATGCAGAGAGTCCCAAACGAGATGAACCCAAAGAGGCCCACACCAAGACACATCTTAATTAAAATGCCAAAGTTAAAAACAAAGACAGAATCTCAAAAGCAGCAAGAGAAAAGCATTTAATTACCCTACAAGGGAGTTCCCCCACAAGACTGTCAGATGATTTCTCAACAGAAACTTACAGGCATAAGGGATTTGCGCAAAATATTCAAAGTGAAGAAAACCAAGAACTTACAACCAAGATTATGCTACCCAGCAAAGCTATCATTTAGAATTGAGGGACAGATAAAGAGCTTCTCAGACAAGAAAAAGCTGAGAAGGTTCATCCCCACCAAACCAGTATTACATAAAATATTAGAGGGACTTCTTTAAGAAGAAGAAAAAAAAGGTAAAAAATACGAATAGTAAATGGCAATAATTTCATATCTATAAAAAATTACTTTAAATGTAAATGGATTAAATGCTCTCAGCAAATGAATAAAGCGTTTGAATGGATAAGAAAACAAGACCCTTACATATGCTGCCCACAAGGGACAGATCAAAAGATACACACAGATTGAAAGTAAAAGGATGGAAAAGATATTTCATTAAAGTGGAAACAAACAAACAAAAAATCTTATAAAAGACAAAATAGACTTTACAACAAAGGCTATTACAAGAGATAAAAAGGATTCAGTAATACCACTTCTGGGTATTTACCCAAACAAACTCAAAACAGTATTTCAAAGACGTGTGCATCCATAGTTTTATTGCAGCATTATTTACAATAGCCAAGATATGGAGGCAACCTGGGTGTCCATCAATGGATGAATGGATAAAAAAGAGGTGATACATATATACAAAGGGATATTACTCAACCATAAAAAACAATATCTTGCCCTTTGCAACAACATGGATGGACCTACAGGGTATTGTGTTGAGCGGGGTAAGTCAGACAGAGAAAAGCAAATCGCATGATTTCATTTATATGTGGAATCTAAAGAGCAATACTTTTCAGATTAAAAGCTCTAAATATGTGGAAAGTAGTCACATTTTTACAGTTCTTCGTTTTGGGCAATGTGCAGGATAGCACCAAAATTCGATTCAATTCAAAATTTAGCCAAGTATTTCATTGAATTTTCAGGATTGTTTCTGTCAAGTTGTATAAACTCTTTTGTGGAATATGATAAAATCAATTTCAAATAATTTATAAAATGTTATAAAATATTGATACATCTTGTTTTTTAATTCATATAAATAAATAATTTGTTTCATAATATGCTTCTTAAGAATATATTGAAACTGCATAAGTAACCCATCAATTCAACATTGGTTTACAAAATAAGTATTAATTTTGTTGAATAACTGGTCATTTAAAGAACACTTGCTTTTACTGAATGACTAAAATGTGGCTGCACTAACAGAATTCATCAAAGTGATAAAATTAATTGAGAATTATAGGACAAGCTCTAAAGTCGTAGATAACTTGTGGTAACATGGTGTAGCAATTTGGTCACATTTTAAGAATCATTCATTCATATAACATGATTGCTAGGTTTTTTTATTGATATTGTAATACAATTATTTTCTTATGCAATGAATTTTCTATAACATTATAATTTTTAAGTTAGTCAACTGGCTGCATCATTTTTCAGTCATTTATATCTCATTGCGCTAAAGTGGCTTTTAGCTCTAAAATCATGGTGTACTCTTCTTTTTAAAAAATCTATGTGGAAACTTTGGTCTATGATCTCTATAAAAAATTTGGTTTTGTTTTCTATTTACATTGCGTTTGGTTTTTAAGATTATGCAGGTTTTATAAAGCAAATTGAGAAAAAAATTATTTTTTCTATGATGTATAACAATTTAAAATTCTGGTTTATGTTTCTAACAATATAGAACTGTACTACAAAAAAAGAGCAAAATAAAGAAACAAACAAAACAGAAACAAACTCATAGATAGAGAGAATGTTTTGATGTTTGTCAGATGGGACGGTGTTTGTCGAAATGGGTGAAGGGG
This sequence comes from Pteropus vampyrus, assembly GCF_000151845.1. Lineage (NCBI taxonomy): Eukaryota > Metazoa > Chordata > Mammalia > Chiroptera > Pteropodidae > Pteropus > Pteropus vampyrus. The sequence continues at coordinate 401,955 of NW_011889595.1, read as the reverse complement.
AGAGGGATTATGAGGTAAAAATTACTAGTCACAAAATAGTCATGGGGATGTAAAGTATAGCTTAGGGAATATAGTCAATACTATTATAATAACTATGTATGGTGTCAGATGGGTACTAGATTTAACTTTGTAAGTTATTAGAAATGTTTAATCTCTATGTTGTACACCTGACTAATATAATATCATATGCTAATTGCAATTGAAAATAAAAAATATTTTAAAAAGACATAAAATATAAATTATTTTTGATAAATCAGTCATTCTTTTTTTCCATAAATCTAGGAAACAAAAATTTCTCTTAGTTTCTCATTTAATGTGCTTTCTTCCTCTTAGTTATGTAAAACTTCCAAAGATATAAACATCTCTATATGCAAAGAAGCAGGGTGGCAGTATATGGGATGTCTTACATCTTTCAGTTCTAAAGAAAAAAGTTGGTAAATTTATTTTGAATCTGCTGAATTCTAAAAGAAAGCCAATTTGAAAGATTAAAAAATATAACGTAAGTGACCATACTATCTTATTTGAAACTAATAAGGGAATATAGTCAATACTATAAAATTCTAAGTGGAACTAAGATGATTGGAAAGGAGAAGGAATAACTCTGCCTTCCCTAAGCTTTGACGGTTTGAAAGTAGATAAAATTTGACAACCCCAAAGAGAGAAGAAGTTTAATGTGTCTTCCCACATGTCATCATGTTAAAGATCATCATAGAGATTTAAACTCGTCCATATCCCTAGAAGGTAGAAAAACTTAATTATGATATCATTCTTTTTATTTTCGCTTGCCTCCCCTTTCTCTCCCGCCCCGCCACATCTTCCCAATTCTACTGATTACTCCTGCCCCTTATTGGTTACTTATACCAGATCCTCAGTGATTTCCTCCCCACAACCATATATCTAGTTCTCTTTTCTATATTAGAAATCTCATAAAATATAGGTTTTGTATTGATATGTTGCTCTTTTTTTTCCCCCAGGGCAAAGAAAATACCCAGAAATGTGTTCCTGATATTCCTTGCTAACTTTAACCCACTGTGTAGATCAAGTTAGGAAATGGTGAGAACATTTTGGGCCAGACCATGATGTGTTAATGCTGACGAAATGCCCACTTCCTGAGGATTTTCACGTAACATTATTGTAAATTTCTATATGTCTACGGAGTCCTTTTCTCTAGGACTATGGTCAAATGGGTGTGAGACTGGAAATTTTGGTTACCTTCAGCCTGGGTAAATTGACATGCACAGAAAGCAGTTTCTGGGTTCTATCAACACAATGTCACTGTTTCCCTGAATTGATAGATGGGGCTGCTTGGACTTTGCAACCTGGCTCTGGTTTTTTGTAGCTGCCACCCTCTCGACCCTCCCATTCCATTAGTGCTGGAGGCTAGCTTTGGCCTCCTGCACTCTGAGAAGAGAGGGTAAAGATTTTAACTTACCCTACAGCAGCCACAACACTGACAGTCTACACACACCGTCCCCAGGAGACCATTGACCACCTGGATGGCACAGAGCAGCATCTGCATCACTGCTACAATGAGCAAGATGGAGAAAAGTGTCAGATTCCAGGAAATCACGTGTTCAGGCTCTCGGCATTTGCTCCATAAGTCTTTGTCACTGAGATAATCCCTGCAGGAACATGAGAGAGGAAAAGTGACATCTATAAAAAGAAGATAATACCCTAGAATCGGAAGACATCATCATAATTTTTCTTTTGCAATACTTTATATCCAAAATATAAGCTCAATAAGAAAAAATATCGTAATTTCAACACTTTCAAAAACAATATGTAAAATTTTTATTGACTATATATTATGTGTTAGACTCTGTTCTACACACTTTACACAAATTCATTCATTTATTTCTCAAAGAAAACGGATGGTTCTTTTCTTTCATTTCACAAATAAAGATATTGAAGCACGGAGAAGTTAAGTGACTTGCCCCCCTAGGTCACACAGCTACTAAGGGACAGAATGATTTTTATGAGCTGACCAAGAGAATGAGTAAATTCAATCAATATTTATTATAAGGCCTGGAAAATGAAGACACTTCAGGAGTAGAATCTCACACATGTTCATGACTTTTATCCCACCTACTGTCATTAGAGATCATTTGAACTTTTGACAAATTATCTATCAAGTCTACTGGCCATCTGAAGCCATGTAAAGTACAACAGTGTCATATAGTTATAGGGAAGAGCTCGATCTTTTTAAAGGCCTAATTCTAGCCTTAAAAATTGCAAATTAAAAAAAGTATTGTGAATTTAACTATATTTTTGTTAACATATTCCACATGCAAAAAGATTTAATTAATTAAAAGCAATAATAACCTGTTGCCTTAATATATATTTTACAAAGACTTTAAAATGGAGAAACTGCTTAATATGTTTATAAAATAAGTATATTAGGAGTCCACTGCAATATACAGGGCAGTTTATATTGAAGAAATGTGAAGTTACGCTATCTGTGATGGAGAAATATGTAGTTATGCTATCTTCAAGACCAAAATAACAGTAAAGTGGGTCAATCTTATGGATTATTATCATTCCTTCTCACATTCTTAGAGTTATAAATTGGTATTCCCCTCTTCCTTTGTGCACCCTCTATTCTCCCAAGGCCTCAGTGGGAAATTCTTCATCTGGCTATTAAATTAAGTTGCCTTACGGTTTTTAGATCTTTTTTGATAACTCTTGTTTCTGATGAATTCTCCAGTGGATCAGTACACACTTATATAAGGACATTCTGTATTAAAATCCAAAAAGTCTTTGCAATGATGGAAGATACCTTGGCATTTAATAAAGCAGAAGGAATGAAAGTA
>NW_011889595.1:387885-398545 GCF_000151845.1 Pteropus vampyrus | reverse complement strand
ACAATTGCGACAGTTCACTGAGAGAATATACCTTTTGTATTGTTCTATGAGAGTTCTTTTTGGTATTTATTATTTTTAAAGTCTTGTTCTGTTCTGCATTTTTCCATGTAGTTTTATCTATCTTCACAATTTTTAAACGTGATGATGACAAGAGGTTATGGAGAGACAGTAGTTTTCAGTCACCTTTTGTAAAGAAAAGACCCCAAGATGAAGTGACTGGCAATCCTGAGTTCTTTCCCTCTCCTGAAGAGTTTGTACAGTGGCAAGATGACAGCCCCTCCTGGTGGTGAGATTAGTAAAATGCTCATGGGGGAACTTGGAAGCAAGGGTTGAGTTTGGGTGCCTAGAGCAATCCTCTCAGCCCCACTCCTGCTGCTGCCTCACCCTTCACAAACCACCAGGATATCCCATTCCCGGCCCTTCTTCTCTCCCCGCCAAACTCTCAGGTTTTGAGACTCAGAGATTGCGGCATTGATCGCTGCGTCCAACTCTCCAACTTCCGGGGAGAGGGGGCCCTGAGTTATCATGGGCCTGGTAGCTAAGCATGTTTCCACATTCTGTGAAGCAAGAGGAGCTGAGGCAGTGTACATAACTGCAGTTTACTCCACCGCAGTTTTAAAGCACGCCATTCTCGCGAAGGACACTTCCACGTGAGCTGCAGTAATCCCAGCATCATCGGAACAGAATGCCATGGATTCCATGCAACTCACTTCTTGCCAGCATCTAAGGCAGCTGAAGGAAGGAATAGGGGGGCCCGAATGCTTGCCTGGCCCACTCTGCCTGGTAATTCAGGTGCCACCTCTTCCTCCGAGACAAGAGTCCTGATGCTCCTCCTGCCCTTGGCTGGCTTTGGTATCCCTTCTGTGCTTCCCAGCACTCTGTGTCGTTCATTGATTGTCCATCTATCTTCAGTGTGGGACTGCACACTCACCAGAGCAGAGACCATGTCCCCTACCTCTGCCCCCATTTCCAGCACAGGGAGTGTGTTCAGTAAATAACAGCAGCTTTTGTGTATTGTGATCTGCTCATGTGCCAGGCACTGGGCTAGCTGCTTTATGTCACCTTCCCCAGTCCTCCCAGGAGGTGGTGCTTTCCTTGGCCAATGCCTGGCATGGAGTAGCCTTCAGGAAACTGTCTTTGAATAAATGAACATACGGCCGTATGCAGATTAGAAATTGAATCTAGAAATGGAAGTGCCTGGATATGATCCTAGGTCTGTCTGACTCCAAAGCCATCCTCTTAACAATTACACAAATCCCTCTATAGTATATTCGAAATATGATTTATTGATGAAACATATAAATGCCTCTATAATAGTGTGTCAATCAAGGTTTACTTATAAATGTGATAAAGAGATTATTCTCTGAATCTTCATGTGACTGCTTGAAGAGATTGAATTAAATTACAAAATCATTATAAAAGCATAAGTTACCTGCAGCAATACTTAAAAATAAAAAAAAAGGAGTCTCCTATTCCCTAAAGTGAGATAATGAGAGCTGGGCATCCATCTCATAGCATCACAAGCAGCGTGTGAGTGTTCCTGGGGGAATGTTAGGCCCTTAACGCCAGACATATACAACCATTGTACTGCCTTGAAATGTTACTTAACATCTGTTGTGTTTACTTTCTCCCTTTTTTGTTTGGCCATAGATTTACTCTAATTGATTTTAAGTTCATCAAGGATAGTATATCATTCATGTAACAGAATAAATAGAAAAACATATTTAGTAATGCCTTCATGGTGTTAGAAATAATAGAAGCAGGGTCCTTGAAAGAAGATGTAAACTGTAGCTTCACAGCCACACCCTTAGGTAGGAGAGTGTGAGGCATGAGGGGAAGAACCTCAGGAGATGGTTCAGCCTTCTGGTGTCTAAATACTATGCTCAGGCAAGCCAACCCCATGGCAGAGGGGACTCGACAGTCCTGTGTTAGAAAAGAAGACTTTTACAGTAAAGCAAATACAGTTGTGAATCACTACATGTGATATGAGGATATTGGAGGCCTTATACTCCTGTTTCACTATAAAGTAGGGTAGAAATGGTATTATATATGAAACACTTGTGAACAAACCGAGACCTCAGATCATAACAGAACAAGTACTGACATCTCTCCCATCTGAAGCCCATTCTGAGGTTCTTCAGACTCTCATTGTAAACTAGTAATAGAAATGAGTTCAGAAATTGGTGTCCTATAGGTTTTCTAGGCATAGACCCATCATTCATGTGCAGCAGGACCCAAAAACCATATACCCTGATCCTCTAGTTGTCAGTCACTGTGCTCGGTGGATGGGCTGCGATGGTGAACAAAATGGAACAGTCCCAGGCCTTGTAGAGGTTAGAGTCTACATAGCACTATCTAATAGACTGTCTGTGACGAGGGGAATGTCCTAAGTCTGTAACATTCAATACAGTCACTACTAGCCACCTGTGGCCATCGAGTGCTTGAAATAAGGCTAATGTGACTGAGGAATTTTTAACTTTATTTCATTTAAATGAATTTAAATTTAAATATCTACATAAAGCTACTGGCCACTGTATTGGACAGTGCAGTCCAGAGGGAGAGGATGTGTAATGCAAAAAGGCTGAGACTGGAAGTCAGGATGTATGAATTTGAGACCTGCCTCTGCCCTCAACCAGCAGTGTGACTTTTAGCAAGTCAAACTGGATAAGCCTGCTTTGGCAGGGAGCAGCTTCTTCTTGGGGTTGCTATGGAGATTAAATGATAAATTTGTGAAAAAAAGGTCTTTATAGACTACAAAATATCATGGAAATTTGAAGTGCTATTTTAATGAGATCTGTTAACATTAACTCTCATGAAGAATCTAGTGTTTCCAATGTCATTTGCACCTTAAAAAAGTCCTTTAGTTATAGACCATTCAGGGTATTAGTGAGAGGCTTTAAGCTTTGTTAGTGAGTAATTATTCTCGTTTTCAGTTATAAGATTTGCAATGGAAGCCACTACTCTCTGTTTGTTAATATCATTAGTTGCCTCCTGTTGCAGCTAAAATTTTGGATGCAAATGGTAATACCACATATCACCACAAATCTCCTTTCTTCAGGCTAGCTGAAGAACCCTCTTTCATTATTTCTCCTGATCTCTGTCAAAATAGCAGTTAGAGGTGAGGTCTTGTGCAACTTCACTTCACTCAATAACTCTAACTCTGTTCAAAGGAGCAACATGCCTGAAACTTGTAGAATCAGATGACAGTGTTGTACAGTGCCTCCCCTTTGGTCCATTTACCTGCCTGTGCCCCTTGTGGTGACAAATGGGCATTGTAGGAAGTATCTTACCCATTGTGGAAGGGATAGCCCCATTCATTATTGTCCATGAGACATTTAGGACCCTTCTTGATTGAGAAAGCAGAGGTGATAAATGAATATCCAGCACCCAAGAATCCAATCACAGCAAATAGTATGGAGGCAAACATCTGAAAAAGGAGAAAGACAGCCAGGTTCTCGAGGTGGTCCACAGGTTGTACTCAGCACACCTACCCAACCTGTTGTTGAGCATGGTCACTACAAGAACATTACGAGGTAGGAAGCAGTGTTTACAGGACATAGGGCCTGTGGGGTCTCCTAGAATGATTTTAGGATCACATGGCAGGCAGGTTCCGCTTATGAGAAAGAGTAGACATCTAGAAATACTTCTCATTGGTCATAGTTACATTCCTTGAGGTCAAGACGATTGAGTTCAACCTCTCTTCCACGTGGTGGTAGACTTTAAAATATCTGAAGACATTAAATATCTTAAATAAGCATATTTTATATTTAACATCTCTTCATCCTTTCTACCCTCTAAAACTTTTCTCTTCTCTGGATTAAATAAGCCCAACATTCCACTTCTTTTAAATGTTTTTATATGACAGAGAGATTACTTAGTGAAAAATAGATTGTACTAGTATTTTTCTTTTTCATTTATAAAATTAAAAAAATTAGGCAATGTGAAAGGCCGACACAACCCTAGAGCCCATCCAGACGAACTCTCTCTTACAGATGAAAAAATTAGGTCCAGAGATGCAATGTCCATTCTAAATGGTAATAAGAAACGAACGTGAAAACAATATTTTGGAAATAGAGGTGGAAAATTATCACCTCTATTACTATTACTTTGGGGACATGAAAGTGTAGTGCAAAGCACATGATTTTAAAGGTCAGCAGACCCAGGCTCAAATCTCAGCTTTGCCACTTTTCTCTGTGCGATGACTCTAAATAATGGATGCTTCCCCAGAATCTTAGTTGTCTCGTCTATAAAATAGGCATGAGGAAGCCTACCTAAAGCTCTCCTGTGAAAATTAGATGCGCTAACCTAAGTTTAATGTCAGATACATCCCTTCTCCCTCCGTGTAGTACTAACAGTCTCATCACAGTATACATTTGGGGGTGGGGTTTGGGAGTGGAGAGAACCTGATTGTGCCTGGGCAATCAAAACCTATGTAATCCTGGAATTCCACTTTAGGTCGTATTTGTTTTCAAATCACATATAAATGTATCTTTGGAGCAACTTTCCAGACTGAGCTTAGGTCCTAGGTGCTTTATGAAACCTTGTCTGAATTTCCATGTAGAACCTCCCTTTCCCTCCTTCATATCTCCCACCCCAGGTACTCTGACTGTGTATAATTCTATCACAGCACAGTGCCTACAACACATTAATGTGTAGCTTTCTAAGTCTGTCATCCCCAACCAGAACATAAACTTCTTGAAGCCATGGATACAATGAATTACGTGAAACTAGTTAGGACATTGTTCTGTTTTTCTTCTTCCTGACTTATCAAAGGCACTGGGTAACTACCTTTTGGATGTTTTCAATGACTAAGGTATTTTGTTATTCATTACTTTGATTTTTTTCCTTTAATTTTTATGTTTAAGGTACCCTAAATTCACTCTCACCATCAAGAACATTTGTGAATAGGCCTAAGAAATACTACAAACATTTTTCAGAAGGATGTAGTTTAATATTCATTTATATAAAAGGTTTGATCCAGTGTAACAGATACAGTTTTTACAATTGTGTTTTGGGGGGGGGGGAAATAAGAACATTTGTGAGTATAATTTAGGTCAGAAGTAAATGAAAAATTTTGGTCAATTTATCATGTTAGAGCAGGCTGTCTCTTTTCCAAAGGATGTCTTGTTGAATAATTTTGGAAACTGATGAATTACATAAGGTTAAATAGGTTTCATTCCAGTTGTACTTCTTTGTGATATGCTAATGTACGTGAACTTTCAAGAAGGGGACGTACTATGTAAGCAGGAATGTAAGAACATTATTAGCTCTCAAATGATCCCTCAGAAGTAAGGGAACTACCTTAGAACTGACTCTTTATTTTATGTCAGGTTATAGGGCATTTCCTCAAATATTTTATTTGAACAACTACGTACTGTGTAGGGAAGACAACCCAATTAATTTTAGATGACAGAATTGAATACAATTTTTTTTTTTAAACAGATTTCTTAGTTATTCTAGGAATGAGGACTTCACAATTTCTAGTCTTGGCTATTCTGGCTAATAAGCCTTTTAAAGGCCATTCTGGATGAGCACTCTTAGTGTTTACAGTGTGGCGGATCACTAATATATGCCTGTGAGAGGAATGTTTGAATATGGCTTTGTCTCCTGTAAATCGATATTTGTGACAAGGAGTGAAATTTCCATTGACAGCACCATACATGGACACAAAAGTGTTGTGTCCCAACTGATATGGAAGAGAAGAGATGTGCTGTGGGAAACCTTTGACACTCAACAGGTGTCTTTAGTCGTAGCAAAGACATCGATGTAAAGAAGCATGAATATATTAAAAAAATATGTAAGTGGGGGAGTCGCATTTCAAAATCAACGTATTAAAATTATTTTATATTTTAGACAACATGTGATTTAAAATATGCACATATCGCTGAAAGTTTACATATTAATGTTAGTCAGGAGCTTTTTTGAAACTTTATGGGAAACTAAGAGTTGGTTTTATATTAATCATTGCCTTGTATTTGGGTCGATGTGGTAATTTGCAGAGTTTTCAATCTCGTCAGAGCCTATAATTTTTTTCAGTGAGTTCATGTAACAGCACACTTTGGGAAATGCCGCTCCAATTCTGTGAGAGCTCACCTCGCCAGTTCTCTGTCTCTGAGCCACCTCCACGCTCCAATCAAATTGCCATTCAGTTAGACATATCTGGTATAACTCTAGGAATGGCCAGATTGTTCCAGCACAGCGATTGAGAACTTACACTCAGGTCAGTTTCTTCTAATGTTGCTTCTTGCCCTTTCAGAGCAAGGCTGAGTGCTCTGGAAACATTTGTTGGCATGTGGCCCTTCCTGGTGGAATGGGTTGTCTCAGTGAAAAATGAAGTCTAGGCGGAAGAGTCTCTCACATCTTAAAAGGAGTTAAAAATCTTTGAAAGTCATAATTTTTACTAAATAAGTGGTTAAACATTTCTACAATTATATTTTTACAAAAAAGAACATCTCAAAAACCACCTAGTGCAATCTTTTCACTTTCTAACTAAAAACACAAACAAACAAAACACAGCAATAAAACCTCTACTCCTTGAGAGCCTTAGATGCATTATCTCACTTAATCCTCTCAGCAAAGCTCTGAGGTGGCTATTGTAATCTTCATTTTTCAGCAGGAGACTGAGCCTACCAGACATTAAGGAAATTGCTCTAAGTCAGAGAAATAGGAAAGCGGTAGGACGGGCCACCTGTTTCCAAAGCCCATGCTTGGAAACTTTCTCAGATCATACACCTAGAAGGTGGCTGCACCAGACCAACAAGCAGGGTCTCTTCCCTTCAGCCCAGTGTCCTGGACCTCCACCCCTTCAAATACACACATCCACCCATGCCGTACTGCCACTGACACCAGATACTCTGTTATTGGCAAGTATCACTGTGAAAGACATTGATTCTCTCACGGAAATAAAAAGAGCATATAAGAAAAAACATCTTTTTGCTTACTTGACTCGAGTTCTGATTATTAGTCAGAAATCATGAGACTATCGGTTATTAATAAATAATAGTATATACATTTGGGGTTATGAAAAAGAAAGATCATATTTACAGGAAGGCAGTTTGAAAGCCTGAGACCTGGGTTCCAGCCCTCTCAGCATCACCCAGGTTCCCACCTTTCTGGACTCAGCTTCCTATGGTAAACAGAAAAAAAGTTTGGAGGGAAAAGGTTGCAGGGTTCTAGAAGGTCCCTCCAGCTTTTCAACATCTGCTGGTTAGTAGTGAGAGAACCTGTGTGAGCTGAATCAAGGCTTTCGATATCACTCCTGGGGCATTTCAGCAGGCAAATGTTTAAAGACACAGAAAATGAGTATAAATGCAAAACATTCCTTATTTTAGGCAAGTCGAGTAAATGAAAAACTAAATTAGTATGAAATACTAATGAGATGATTTTTCCCTTTACCAGAGTGTCCCCGCTGTAAACACTGTCCAATGAAATTATATGAGTCATATACGTATATATTTTCTATTAACCACCATAAGAAAAGTAAAAAAATATATACATATAGTTATATTTTCTTTAACTCAACATATCTAAACTATTATCATTTCAACATGTAACCAATACAAACACTAACAGTGAGATATCTTATATTCTTTTTGTACTAATTGCTTGAAATCTAGTGTGTATTTTATACTTATGGTGTATCTCTTTTAGATTAGCCACATTCTACGTGTTCAATAGCCACATGTAGATCGTGGCTATTGTATTAGACAGTATATTCTAGAACATTTGAAAATGAATTTTTGGTAGTAAAAGTTTTAAAAATGTATGGATGTGGTCTGCTCCAAATTTATGATTATGATTACTCTCAGCAGGGAGGGCAATGTGATGGAAGAGAGAAAGTGATTCTCAATTGAATCAATAATGTGTTGTTTCTTTATAAAATGATCTGAAGAAAATATGGCATTGGGTTATAACTTCATAAAGCTATACTTGGTATATTCTGTTTTAATATTCAAATTTGAAATAGTTCACCTCAAGATGATTTAAAAAAAACACCCCAAACTGATTTTTCGTAACTTTTCCAGATGAGCCACATGAAGGAAGGTACCTTCATGTCGCTTCGCTACTGAGTGTTTTAGGTTCAGAAACCTTAAAAAATTGCCAAATTACTACTCAGAAATATCATTGGTCTTAAAACCAGTATCGAATAACTTAATTTATCATGGGGTTCAATACAAAATTTTTCATGTAAAAGGAAAATTATTGAGATCAAGTTGAAATATGTTGGAGAGTAGACACTCTACACTGGTGTTTTTGGAAAGTAAACAGGCAAGAGGCTTGGAGTATTTTTGGGAAGAATTACTGGGAACAGAGGTAACCTCTGTAGTTGGGTGTGGGGGTGTGGTGAGAAGGGGAGCCAGAGTTTGGAGTCGGGAATGGGAGACTTCCTGTAGTCTTTGTACTGTGGAAATGCTTTTCCTCATTTGAATGAATAAACAATAAAGAGGGACAGACACTACAGTGTAGTGGTCAAGGGCATGGGTTACAGGCAGACCCATCTGGGTCTGAGTCCTGGTTCCTTTTTTATGGCCTTGGGAGGTCAATCTCCCTGAGACCTCCATTTACTTTCTGTAAAACAAGGCTCAGTAATAAGTACCTGCCTGAAGAAGATCATAATATGTAAGATAGCCTAACCAACAGTAAACAGGGCATTGAAGGTACACTAGAAAGCCAGATAACTCCAGGTGGGTGGGCTACTAGATAATGCCCAGTACTTCACTGAGAAGATACCCAGAACTCTCTTGCCTATTTCCAAGTTGTGGATAATTTCCCATATCATTAGCAAGTACTTGATAAATGTCATTATTATACTGTAATATTTCTACTATCATATCCTTGCACACTCTTATTTTCCACAAATACAGAGAGTGTAACTCTGGGCAGGAAAATAAATTAAACAGGCTACTCTTTTATGGTTTGTTCTGCACACAGAAATATCATTGGTCTTAAAACCAGTATCGAATAACTTAATTTATCATGGGGTTCAATACAAAACCTGTTCTGTTCACATTGCTAAAGAAATGTGTCCATGTATATGCTATAAACGTCCCTTGAAATGGAAGATAAAAACGCGCTCTAATCAGATGCCCTCTAATCTACCACTCGTCAGCTATAAGACCTCCCTCTCTGTCGGGCTCTGGAGGCGGATGACTCGGGAATCGGACTCCAGCTCTGCCACTGTCCGTGGCAGGTCCTTGGGCAGGTGTGTGCTATGTCTGCTGGACCAGACGGAGAGGGGCTTGGAAGGAAGGAAAAAGGGGTGGTTTGGGGACATGACATGGTTTTTAGACTTGGATAGTGGCAACATGTTGGAGAAGCATCTCTGTTGGGCGTGGAGGTTCTTCGTTAGCCATAATTGGAAGAGATATATAGAGATTCCTTGAAGTATTTTTTTTTTTTTCCTTAAATCATTAAAGTCCTGTGTTTTCTGTCTCAGCCAGGCTTGGGAAGTGGGTAAGACATTGGGTTGGGAAGTTGTGGTCAGAAAGTTAATGTACATGTGCCTCAGTTTTCTTGTTTTAAAAACGGGATGTTTAATGCCTAGCTCAAAGGGTTATGGTGGGAACTGAGCCTGGTTAAGTAAGGAAATCACCTGAAATCCCTACTCAGTATTCATTTACTTCACTCACCCAACAAGCATTTATTGAGGATGTGTCTGCAATACCCCAGGCATATGGTACAACTCTCTCCTTTCCTGAACATTGTGGACAAAAAAAAAAAAGGGGGGGGGCGTTCTATGGAAAGTAACCTCACATACTGATCTGATTGTCAGTTCCCAACCGGGCATGGTGGATAGTGATGCCCCAAGTCTATAACATCTTTAGTGAAAGGTTTTAAGCCAGCCCTGTCTGTTGTACTTGTGCATATAAGTCAACACACCTTTGAAATACCAGAAATAATACTCCTGGAAGGGGGTATTAACTCTCGAGACAGCACAGATCTTGTTAACTATCCCGTTATTCAATGCCGCCTTGGTTTCTCCAATCTTCTTTACGTCCCCTTCTTAATTTCAAATGCATAAAAGAAGCTTTCGAGAACTTGTTCTCCAGCATATGTCATCAGTTTGGCTCAAATAAACTTTTATGAAAATTCTCTATAAGTTAGGATATTTCTGGTATTGACAACACTAACGTTTGCAACATCTTGCCCCAAACCTTGCAATGTCCTTATGAAAGATAGCAAGCGCCATGATCCATTTTACGGCAGAGGATTTCGAAGCATAAGGAAGTTTTAGTAAAGAAATAGTGTTCCATACGTTATTTTTTCTTTCAAGATTATCTATTAATTCCAAAAGAACTATCTTCTTGAAGTCCCTTACAACTGGCTGAAATGCTCACTCCAGGAGTGCTCACACAGGAGGTATCCCTAGGGGGCACTGATGAGCCAGGCAAGGGAAGAAGTGCCGACTTTACGATGAAAACGCTCCTTTATGATCTGTCCAAAATCTTTCTTCCCAACAGGTCTGTCAACCATCTGGTCCTGTCTATGGGTAGGGTGGGCCTTTAACAACTGAAAATGATTTAAGGGTGCTGAAATGCCCGCATTCCCTTTAACATCACCTTTATCAATCTACCTTCGGTCCCATTATTAAAGATACTCTTCAAGTGAAAGCCAAGGTCCTCAAAAGTCTCTTATTAAAGCACATACTTTACATGAATGA
>NW_011889595.1:251966-387835 GCF_000151845.1 Pteropus vampyrus | reverse complement strand
TGCTGAAATGCCCGCATTCCCTTTAACATCACCTTTATCAATCTACCTTCGGTCCCATTATTAAAGATACTCTTCAAGTGAAAGCCAAGGTCCTCAAAAGTCTCTTATTAAAGCACATACTTTACATGAATGAGTTGGTGAAAATCATTAGCTGTCCCATTGGACCCTGAGGGATCCATTTTTTTAAACGATTAGAGGGCAGGAGACCCTGACCAGCCACATATAAGCTGCCAGGAGGCCGCTGAGAACCTCCAGTATGGGAGGAAGAGGTTGAGACCTAAAAACAAGCCCAGTGAAGGTTTTCAAAGCCCACCATGGAAGCCACCCTCCTCTCACAGTTTTTGCCCCTGGACACACTCTTCGCGGCTTTCATTTAGTCTAGTTTTTTAAAGAGTGCAGACCCCTGGGGCTGGCCTTCGGTCTTGCTCTGCCTCAGAGGAGAGCTTATCTCCATTTTCCAGTTTCACAATGAAACTTTCAGTTAGGTGATCTCAAGATTTTTTCCAGCTCTACAGCCACCACAGCCTGCTTCTGCTATTGATTTTTATAGCCTGGTTTTACTACCCAAGGAGAGGAAAGAGAATGATGCAGCTGACTTCTGGGAACTACTCTGGAAAGACAGCAAAGAAGAGAGGCAAGAGAGAGGGGCCAGGAAAGGATAGAGAGCAGGGCCATAGAGACAGCAGCAGGATTTAGCCCTGCAGCTCACAGGCCTTTCTACCCAGCAGGATTTCTTACACAATGCTTCACAGAAGCCCAGTGTTCCTCAAATGCCAAGAGGGGAATGCTGTGAATCTTTGGAAAAAATTCAAGTCTTGCAGCATTATAGCACTGATCGAATTATCTGCAGCTTTTTTCCTATTGTCTGACAAATGTTTGTAAATACCTTTCTTACGTAAAATGATTATCTTTGTTCCAGAGCCTCAGAACAATAAGGAAACAGGGTTCCAAAGCAGGAGCATGGACATAAGAAGAGATGAAATACAGCCATTTGCAACAACATGGGTGGACCTCGAGATAATCGTGCTAAGCGAAATAAGCCAGACAGAAAAAGTTGAAAATCATGCGGCACCACTTATATGTGGGATATAAACCTAAAAGCAACAAATGAACAGGACAAACAAACAGAGGCTCATGGACATGGACAATAGACTAGTAGTTACCAGAGGGTGGGGGGGAGGGAGGAGGTAGATTGGGGGGGAGAATTTAAATCATTTCTTCAATTAAAAAAATAATAACTGAATTAATTAATTTTAAAAAAGAGAAACTATAGGAAGTCTCTTAAAAATTCCTCAAAAAATAAAAAAATAAATAAAATACAGCAGGGACATGGACTCAATGGCTGTTAGAGGCTTTGTTTAGGGTAGGAGCCCTAAACAAAGGGCTCAACCTGGCCCTGTGTAGGCCTTTGTTGTGCTTAAACGCAGACCCAGGAGTTCTTAATTTTTAAGTTTTGAAAAAGAAGTAAGGTTCTAAGAGACTTTTAGTGAATTCTATTTTTAAAAGTTGGCGGCTGATTAACAGGCAAACTAAAAACAAGACATTTTCCTGCTGGCCACCTAGAGTGTGGTCGTCCTTGGTCCAGGGCTCACCGTCCTGCCGGCACTTCCCGTTTTACCTTCATGTTTGCCGTATCAATATAATTGAACTCTTAATGTTTTTTCTTCAAGTCATCTCTCTATTTTATTCATTTATCATCATGAATGAAAAACTAGAATCTTTAGCAAACATAAACCCAACACTATTGAATTCTTAGTTAAAGTTGCTTGCATCCCTGGAGCTGGAGACTTGTTCCCTTTCTTTGAAAGAAAGATTTGTGAGGGGTTGGAAATAGGAAAGATGTCTTTCCATCAAAATAAGATTTTTTTTTTGATAGAATCAAAGTGTTGATTTGAAAATTGATTGAGAATTGAAAAGGGAATAACTTTCCATGTTATTGAAAAATATAGCACATCTGTGTACCTGAGAGCATGTCCCAAAGTTGGAAAATTCTGGTGTGGTCCAACTTCCTCATATTACAGATGAGCAAAGGAAGGCAGAGAGCAGAGACTTGTCCAGTTACAGAGATGGGTCCCAACCCAATGTCCCAGCATTCTCCCCACTCCCTGGAACGGTGATGCCTAATCTCTCTGTCCACCTACGAAAAGATGAATGGCTGCATGAAGCAAGAAAGGAAACAGAGGTCCTGAGGCAAAATCCAGGGAGACGCGGGGAAGTGCTGGGGGCACTGGGGTAGTGAACCTGGCAGTGGCGTGGATGGGGACTTTAGGGGCTCCTGGAGAGAGGAGGTTACCACCTGTTATCTTGTCCCAATCCTCCTTTACAAATGAGGCAGTTCAGGGCCAGAGAAGGAAATGACTTGTCCAAGGCCTCAGGGCCTCTTGCCACCGAGGGGAAGGTCCAGTTCCCATCGCTGCCTTCCCAGCCTGCATTCTTACATGGCGCCCCTGTAGTTTTCCAGCTCTGATACCCCTGCTTGTTTGTAAAATCTAGAATGGTACTCGTATCCTACAAGTATGAGGGTGCTGCTATTTAAAATGTACTACTATTGTTACTTTTCACCCACAGGAAGATTTCCATTTTCATCCCTGCACCAGCTGTCTGCAGAGTCTTGTCTGGGGCTGGTTACTGGTCTCCACTCCCAAGATACCCAGCACAAGGAGACAGTGCACTCTACAATTCTGGTATCTGCCCGCCCCTCACCGCCCCCGGTAACTCACCGCAAATCGGTTTCCACATCTCTCGCTGCCACAGCATCTGCAGCAGTCACTTTCCCTCAGGCCCAAGAACAGGTTGGCAGGGAGAAGCACCTACCAGCAAGAGAAATACCTCAGAGTGAGCCTGAGATGTGAAGCGAGGCTGAGATGTGACTGCCTGGCTGAGTGAGAGGCTGTGACTGTGATGTAGGATTGGTGACCAAAGGGAATGGCAAGAATTAAGAGAGCATGGCTGATGCGTAGATGAGTGTTACTGAGTTTTAGATGCCATTTGTTAAATGCAGTTTCAGTGGAGCATGATTTCAAGATTTGACCCCCTGTGTTTCCACTTAGATGTTGGGTAAAGAAAAGAAAAAAACACCTGTCATTAATTGTCACAAAAAGTCAGTCTCTATTGAAAACAGGATAAGAAATTATTAGTGCAAAAATGGAAGAAGAATCCCTGACAACTGCTTCTCTTTGTTGTTTTCAATTAATCAGTTTACTAGAAAGTGTATTCGATCCCACACCCCACACCCCAACGTCATGCCCCAGCACTTTCTTGTTAGAATAAAGAAATTCGTTGTCTTCATTTTGGGTCATGGAACTTAACTGACCCATGAATAATGCCAGCCCAATTTTAAATTACCCAGTAAAGTTAGTGGACACGTCTTTGTTGGATTCTAATAGAGAGGGAAAAATTAAGGCAGTGATTTTTCATTATACAAGACCTCAGCTTTTGTTGGCAACTAAAATCTTCCTTGTCAATAAGTACCCAGTTTTAGAAGGATTGGGTCAAAATTTCTTTTAGAGGGATTTTAAGGCTTTCCTACTCACCAAGACCCCGCTTCCCAATATTCCTCCAAAAAACCAGACCTCTTCTGAAAGGTGTTCATTGTTGTCTATCACTTTTCCTCCAGGGAAAAATAAGAGGATGTTAGCCAGGAAGCCAAACACAGTGAGGGGAATGAGGGCACCCCCCAGGCACTTGGCACAGTTTCCAGTGCACATGCTGGGGCAGTACAGGACAGGTCTGCGATAAAAGGCCCTTCACTGCCTCCTTCACGGGGTATTATCAAAGTTATCAGCCAGAGGGTCCTAGTAGATGTTCCCAATTCATCCGTATTATGGAGCTGAGAAGCAAATCCGCCTGTGAACTGTCCGTGGAGCTACTTTAACTTCTCAGATATAGCAAAACCTCAATTGTGATGGACATTTATACATTCTCCCTGATCTGAAGCCCTTTTTACTTTTTATGAGATTACGTTCAGTGCAATCATTTTGCCATGGAGACTAATAACCTCTGTTAATAATCCACCAGTGTAGACAAGACACTTACATTGTTGGAATTGTACACAGGGCTAGAACAAACAGCATTTGGAACTACTGCACCTTTAACCTGACAGTGTTCCTGCCCAAATAAAGAAATATTTCCCCTGGGCTCTTTACAAATCACTGTTTAATTGAGTTACATCCTAGCTAAAATCATGTCTCTGAAGTACTTAGTGGTCTACAGTGCATCTTTGTCTTTTTTTTTTGCTCAAAACCTGGAAAGCAAGAGTTATCCAAAAGAGCTTCTGTTAATAAGAATTAATGGTCTGGTTGGGTATTGCTGAGCTCAGACCTATAGGAATTCTTTAAATGATAAAATCAGAATAACTATTTTAGTGCCTGACTGCTATATTTCTATACTTGTTACTCCATTAAGTTCTATTGCCTTCCCTACCTGATGTGGTAGAATTAGCAAAAACAGTTTTCCCAGTCATCTTATTCAGCTACATCTTCCATGCAGAACTAAAAACCTCTACCTTCTAAGGGTAAAGTAGAGTTAGTGTTGGGTAGAGGAGAGGAGAGATACTGGTGAATAGACTGGAGGCAGAGCAAAGTTGCAAGAGCAGCTAGAGAGTGTAGGAGGCAGTAAGATGGATGGTTATTGGAAATTTTGCCAACTGCCAGGGGTATGACTCAGTTACTAATTTGTAATACTTAGTGTCACTGAAGAAGGTCTCTGTCAGGCCTAGACCAAACTCCACATTAAGCAGTGACTCTGCTTTGTGCTCACCTTATGAGGGACTATGGGTGAAACAGGGATCCTGCTGGTTCTTTGCTAAGAGGCTAGAGGTTGGAATTAAGAACAATAAGATTTTATAGGCAGTATGGTTTTAGCTAAGTGAAAAGCAAGAAGCACCATTACTTGTGGTGAGTCCTGTCCTACAATGGCGTTGGCTACCCCTCCCAAGGAAGCAGTGGACAGGATTCCAGAGAAGTCAGATTGTATGGATGCTGAGGTTCTTACTAAAGACTCTGTGAAATGTGCACTGGTTGCTCTATAGAGATACTTTTGGAGATCTCAGGGTTGGAGTGTGAAGAAAAACAGCAAATGCTTTTGAACATGCATAATATACTGAACACAAAACTTCACACCCTCCCGTGAAGAAGAAATCACATTCTCTCTACAGCTGATAACCCTCCAGCTCAGAGAAGTATATCATGCAAGGTCATTCCAGCGTAATAAGGGGAAGCTCAGGTTGAAATCGAGACTGTGTCAGCAAAACCCAAGCTATGGTCTTCCTAGCAGATTTTTCCTTTTGGAAATTAAAAACATCATTTTTCCCCCAATATAAACAATAGAATACACTATGCATGCAGTATTCGGATACAGTGAAACAAACTTCTGAACAACAACAAACAATTGTATTTTTTTTTCTCATTACAAGGCAATATGGGCTTTTTTTTTTTTCCTTTTGTAGAAAAGTTAGCTATACAGACAAGTAGAAGGAAGAAAAGAAAATCCAGCTCTGTTCTCATTCCCAGCAGATAAGGACTGTTATCACTTTACTGGCAATTGTTTCCCAACACTCCAAGCAGATGCTAATGAGTTGTATTTATAACCCACCAATTTTGCTGGGACGTTTGGAGACTAATCCCTTGCAGGAAGACAAAGGTTCTACAATGTAAGGGCTGAGTTAACCACAGGAGATGCCGCCTTTGGGGATAGGCAGCTCCCCGCCTTTTTTCCTGTTTCCAGGTCCTTTTGCCTCTAGAAGTTACCAGATGGCATTTGAATAACACTGAGCAACACAGTCGTGATATCCTAGACTTTTCAGACTATCAACTAGAGTTGACAGTCTATATTATCTGAGTAAATGGATAAAAATAAAGAATATAGTGGAGGACAATTCAGTTCTCTCCCAGGATTTTTAAGAAGATGTGGGACATGAATAGTGGTGAGAGAGAAGCCTGAGGCTGTTTATTTCTTGTGTGGAGAAGGAGAAATAATGAAAGACAGTGAACCTTTTGGAATGCCCTGACCACCTGAGACTTCAAACACTTGGAGAGTGACTAACTCGTTTATTGTTCAACTGTTCCTTTAAGAAGGAAGTGAAACATCTAATCTGGAGAAAGGAGGTGGTGGAGGAAGGGAAGGTTGGTGACATTCACTCTTAGGAAAGAGTAGGGGTCATGGACAGACTAGACAATAGAGAACATTTTGTGAGATTCTGGGACTCTTTCTTTTTTTAAAAAGAGATTTATTAAAGCATCTGATTACAAAGATGGAAAACCATACAAATTAGAAACATGCAACTGTTATCTTCCACAGTCAAGTTAAAGTGTTATATATTTTTCTGTTCTCATAGCTGAAAACTTCAGATAGTATACCCAACTCACTCACCCTGAATATTCAATTCATCCTTGCTGAAATTATCCAGGACAGCAGATAATCAAAATACAAACTATTGTATAACAGGCAAACAATATCAAGACTGTGTCACCAAAACCCAAGCTATGGTCTCCCTAGCAGATTTTCCCTTTTGGAAATTAAAAACATCATTTTTCCCCCAATATAAACAATAGAATACACTATGCATGCAGTATTCGGATACAGTGAAACATACTTCTGAACAACAACAAACAATTGTATTTTTTTCTCATTACAAGGCAATATAGGCTTTTTTTTTTCTTTTGTAGAAAAGTTAGCTATACAGACAAAAGTTAGGTGGTATAGAGTTTATCGACAAAGGCAGAATTTCTTCAGGCAGGTATGTAAGGAGGCGGTGGTCTTTTTCAGGCATCTTCACTGCCATTTCATAAATTGGCCAAAACATACTGTGGAGGTGCTTCAAAGGCAGGGTATAGAGCAATCTCTGCTGTGTTTCTGTTGTTGATGTATTTATTATATTTTCAAACAAAGTTGATTAGGTAAGCCTTCAAAAATGATAAATAAGGCAAAGAACACAAGAACAAGGAACAGGAGGTTAAGGTCCAATGCCAAGAGGTCATCATTACAGGAAAAAATCAAGTAATTGATCCAGATATTCTTTGATTCTTGGCAAATTAATGAGAGAACTGATAGCTACTAGGCAACTGAGAACTAAGTTAAAAAGTTCTTAACAGAAAAATGGAATAAGCCAACCTACTTGATAAAAATTGCTCCATATACCAGCATTGAACTGATTATAGATATAAGAAAAGAGAAAGCAAAAAGAACACAGGCATTATCAGCCATCTTCTCAGACAAATAGTAATGGTCAATGACCATACTGAATGTTGACAGCTGGCATTGAGTTTGGATGAGTTACCTCCACAGTCAGAAAAATTGCCATTAATAGGTTTACCACCATGTTCCAGGTCCCCAGGATGATCATCCCAGTGCAGACATGGCAACAGCTGCAGCCCTGGGAGATGTAGAACCAGTCACTGTGGCTCCTCTTGAAAGTCAGGGGCACTATTGGGAATCTCGCGGGCCTTGTTCTTGGTTGGGCCTCTGACAAAGGCTTTCTGCCCAGGAGTTGAACCCAGATAACCCTGTCACTGTGTCCAAAACCAAACCACACATCTTTAAGCCCACTCCTGGAGCCCCAGCTGGCTCCTTTGCACCTGTGTACTGAGTGCCACTGGGACTCGTGATGCCAATACTTGATGGTTTGCTGTTTGCTCTCTGTTTAGCAGCGAAGCCCTTCAATCAAAAAGGCTAGAACCCTCCTTTTCAGAGACAGCAATGAGGAGATGATGTGACTGAGCCCCACTTTGGGTCCAGTCCTGTAAGAAGACGATCTCAGAAGTGAGATCAGAGGGCAGCTCAGGAAGGGACAGAAAGACAGTAGGGAGCCATTTGGGAAGAAGGAAAGAAGAATGCAAACATGGTGGCTGACATTCTGTACTTCACCCTCTGGGAAGTTTAACCACAGGAAATTAAGCAGCAGGAAGTCCAGAGGTTCCTCCCTGTGATGTAGGTACTTCATTCCTGAGACAACAGAGCATGGGAGTAGATGTTTTTCAAGTGACTCTGATCACATGCAAAAAGCATGCCCAGTACTTAGGTGAAGCTTACTCCTATTTGCTAGACTTTTTCACCCTGCAATTGATGAAGAATCATTAATTCGGTCTAATGCAATGCAATCAATGAATGTGTTCGAAAACACCCATGATGTGTTCAACAATGTGCCGAGCGCTATCCTAATGAACAGAATATATCTGAGTGACTTTGCCCTCCACAGTGTTATAACCTCCTACTTGTGACAAGAGACAAGGGAAATCATGATAGAGGTTAAATGAGTTCAATGTTCCTTGGCAAAAGCACTAGGAATAGGTTCTTCTGCTTGTCTTAGAGTAAATCACTGTCATGTATTCAGTCAGCACCAGGTGTTACAAAGTTCAGGTCCCCATCTTTGCTTGCCTAGATTATGGAACAGTTTCTGACAAATGATTTCCAGAAGGAGGAAAAAATAATAGAAAACATTAATGGACATTGCATGTAACATGAAAAAGAGCCATTTTATAAAATTTTTATAATGTGTATATAGATATCGGGTAATAATGCAACATATTTTGTTTACTGTAGGTCTCTAATCAAAACATAAAAATCAAAAGCATTTAATGAAAGTTGATAATTTATAAAATGAAAGTTATTGATCTTTATAAAATACAAATCTGATCTTATATGCTCTTGCTTAAAGCCCTCAGGAGGCTCCATGGCCATCATTTTAATACGAGTCTTCCATAAGAGGCAGAGTCCTGGGAGAGGCTGGATGACAACAGGACCAAATGGCCTATAGAGTTAGAGGACATGGAGCCCACTCTTAGACTTTTCTATCTCAGAATCCCACCAGAGTTGTCATCCATGCCTAATAGAAGACAACATTTATAGAGCACTTGTTATATGCCAGGTACTGATCTAAGGGCTCTGTATTACTAACTCATTTAATCCTCAGAGTACTCCAATGAGGCAGCAATCCAACAAGTATTGTCCCTATTTTACAAATGAGGAAACCAAAATGACTAGCAAATGTTCTGGTTGTCTATCAATGTGTCATAAACCACCTTAAAACTTTGTATTTAACCCAGCAACCATTTGATTATAAAGCATGGCTTTGTGAGTCAAGACTTTGGGTAGATATGTCCTGGGAGATTCTTTGGGCCCAGGTAGATCGGGATGATTTGCTTTTGTTCAGCTAGTGGTCATATTGGGCTGGTTTGTAGAGCCCAAGATGGCTTCACCCACATGCCTTGATGGGAATGGCTGTAAGTATGGGCTCAGCTAGGCCCCTCTCTCCCCTCTGTAGTCTTAGGGCTCTCCATGTGTTCTCTACACCCATATAGTTGATTCAAGGCTACAAGCAATGAGAAGTGGAAGCCACCAGTTTATTAAAGGCTTGGGCTAGAAACTGGGTCAGGGCCAATTTTATCATATTCCTTGGGTCACAGTTGTCACAGAGTCATCTTAGAGTCAAAGGGAGGGGCATAGACCTCATCTCTTGATGAGAAGAATGTCAAAACTTTGTGGTCATCTTTAACCTGCCACAGTGATAAAGGTAGGATTTGAACCCAGAAATCTGACTCCAGCAACTGCACCCATAAATACCACAGTGCACTGCCTCGTTAGCCTGAACCTGATATTTACTCTTTGATCAACACAGAGAGGGCTGCCTGCATGCAGTTAGCTTCAAATCAAGGGCCTTTCTCTGGCACAAGCTGAATAATTTGGATAATTCTCTCTATTTTATATAGTTGGACACAGCTTAAATTGAGATTTGGACCTGGAGATTTTGCATCATTAACACCTAAAAGTCAGTATCTCTGATTGTTTTAAAAATCAGAATGAGCAAATACAAGCATGCCCTGCCTCATGACTCAGATGCTGTGTGGCTTTCTCTAACACAGGTCTCAGTACAAAAGGGCACGACTTGACCTCTCAGAGAGGCATGAACCCCGGCTGATGAATCTGTCCCAAGAAATCTGCCCAAATATTGATTAGTTTTAGCATTCTTTCATGTTGCTGTGGTTATAGGTGAAAAATTAACTTTCGATGAGAACTCCGTTCCCACCCACACCCACTCTCCACAGAGTAGAACATCACTGAGGTTACTCATCCTCTTTTTAAAATTATATACACTCAAGGATTCTAAAGTAGACAAGTTTAGAAATTCATGTCTTGGTTTTAAAAGGCAACACAATTTAACACCACATTTGTTTTTCATATTCATAAATCTGACTTTATGAAATTATATATTATTCTTTTGTTCTATGACTTTGCACAGCTATTTTCCCAATTACTTTAAAAATTATTTTCCCCAGTTATTTTTGCTTTAAAAAATTTATAAACATGTTAGAAAATGAAAAAAACAAAAAGAAAACAAGCAAAATTTGAAAAATAACAAACATCAAAAGCAACCGGCTTAAAACATTTATCATGTCAATTAACTTTTGTAGGGGTCAATTTTCGCTTTCATACATTTATTCTTTTAGCATATTTATTGAGCCTTTATGTATCAGGCACTGGGGTAGGCACTGGAGACATCTTAAATGGACAGAGCTAAGGAAAATAGATAATAATACTAATAATAGGAAACACATCTAGTATTTGTTAAATGCCAAGCAACATACTTTAATTCTCATAGCAACCATATCAAGTATGTTCTATTCTTAATGTGCATTTTACTGATGAGGAAACTGAGGCACAGAGAGGTTAAGTAACTTGCCTGAGATCTCACAATTAGTAGCAAGAGCTGAGATTTGATCCCATGCAGCCTGTTTCTAAGGAAAGAAAAAGGCCTATGCTCTTAATCTCTATGCTATACTGCCTCTTGTTAGTCAGAAGGTCTCAAAAATGTATAATAACAAACTATAATCTATACCATGCAATAATATATGGGTTACAGAGAATTAAAGTGGAGACAGAGATCACTCTCTGAGAAGGTCATGCTCCTTTGAAATTTTGCTCATTGTCAGGAACAGCATTTTAATAAAACTATTTAGTTAATTATTTACTGTAAGCTTGTTACATGATAGGTATGGCTTTAAGTCTTTTTATTATTAATTCATTTTATCTTGACAATGCACCTCTGAGGTGGGTATAGTAACTCATTTTTTCCTAAGTGGGAAGAGGCTAAGGCTCAGTGGGGTAAGGAGCTTGCTCAAGACCTCACAACTAGAAGTGTCAAGTCATCTGAATCTAAGCCCACACATTGCTTATCTTAATAAAAAGAAAAGGCAAGGCGGTGGTGGTGGCGGTGGCGGGGAGTGTGTGTGGCGAGGGTAGAGATGGGAGAGCTCATGTCTTCCCACTGCCCAAAGACACTCACATCGACTTTAAGGACTGATTTTTCAAGTTGCAAAAGGTTGGAGCACAGAGAGCAAACATTATGGGTAGGACCTAATTCAGAGGCCATAGAAACATTAAAACCAAATGTTAAAAGGCAGAATTTGGTATAGACCACTGGTGTGATATGTGCTTACTCTGCACCTGACTTCCACTGCCAGAGGTGGAGAGTCCAGAAACCCAAGCTGAATGATAACTATCACTAGCTTAAAATTAAATGACCAGCTCCAAATCACAGAAAGTTAAATTTAAAATAAACAATTCTGCTTTTATAGACTTTGGGACTGAACTACAATTGGAAAAAACAATCTTTTCAGCAATTGCTACGCAATTCACCTGGAGGGCAGACAATGCATCTTGAAGGTTTTCAGTGGTCCTTATGGAACACAAGACAGTATGAGGCACATTGGAGAGGACAAATATTTTTTGATTGAGATTAGCATTATTGTGATTACCCATATGTGTATCAAAGCTTCTGGCAAAGTGACAGACCAGAGCTTCTCAAACTTTAATGTGCATGTGAATCACCTGCAATCTTATTAAAATTAAAATTCTGACTTGACGTTCTGGGCTGGAGCTTGAGGTTTTGCATTTCTAACAAGTTTCCAGGTGATGCTGGTGGTCATGTCATAGGACATACATATGCTCCTAGAATTGCAGTGAGGTGGTACACATTTATTAGTATATTTATTTAGGGCCAAATAGGTGCCTTCCCTTTGACTTCTCACTGAATGTTCCCTTTGTGGAGTGTTCAGACAGTTGCTGTTTGCTCTAGCAAACTTCTGTTCTTGAGACAGTCATAGACAGCTTGAGAATTTCGAAAAGTTCTGAGATTGGAAGAGAACTCTCATCACTCTGGCTTGCTTTCTGCGTGCTTTAAGGCAGTAGTTCTGAAAATGTGAGCTCATTAAAAATTTATGCTGACGTCCACCAGAGGGGCCCTACTATGCAGCAGTCTGTCTTCCATCTCTTACTCGCTCATTCCCTACTACATTCCATGACTGTTATTTCAACCCTTTTTCACATTTCTCAAGCCCCTCCTCCTTTTACCCCACTCCTTTGCATCTTATAATCTTTCCTCCTACCTTCCAGACGTGGAGGCCCAAGTTCTTCCATCTATCTTCCTTTTTTGCTTTTTAAGATTTTTATACCCACAATTCAACCCAAAATTTACTTTTATTTTCACCAATTTTTATCATCTTTCTCTTCAGAAAATTAATTTCCTCACCTGTGCTCTTGTTTCTATTTTGACACACCTCTGAGACTGTACCACCAATTATTGTTATTCTCTTATACATTTAGTAACCTCCCTTTACCCTTTCCTTTGCCTTCTTCTCAGATGCTCAGTTCTCACTTTTCTTTTTCTAAATATTTATTAAGAAAGTTAAAAAATATCTGTCAAGTGAAAAGAATTGTATAATGAATTCCCATTCACCCGTCCACTAACTTCGATAATCATTAAAATTTTCTATTTGAGAACATCTTCTTTTGGCCCCTCTCCTTCCCTCAGCTACTACCTTACTTCTTGGTTTACCGATTCTTGACCCAGTCTTGCTACAGAAAGTTCATCAGCAACATATTACATGACTGAATCCATGGGCTCTTTCTCAGGCTTCATTCTTCTTTGACTCTCTGCAGCATTTCACTTCTTCCTGAGGCTCTTCCCACTAAGCAGTTGGAGTCACACTGGTCATCTGTGGAAGGACTTTGGGAGTCAACACTGTGCAGCTTACTCTCTCCCTGGAACTTTCAGGGCTACACTTATTTTCTGAACTTATCACCATGTCGAAACCTTTTATCTTACCTCTGTCCCAGAAATAAAGATGGGACAGTCCTTAAAGATAGTGACTATATCTTCTAGAAAGTTCAAGTCCTTTACTGTACCTAGTACGGTGCCTTCGCTTAATTGAGATACCATAAAATTTTAACTGATAAATTTTAACTATAAAACACAAGATTGGATTGTTTATCTACTTCTTGAACCTATAGTTTTGATCTCCTTTTGGATTAACTATACAGCTAGTTACCTAAGCTTCTAAGTCTAGAATTAACATGCTCTTGTGCTTCCTATGTAATTTTAAATGTGTTTTAAAATTCGAGTTAACACTTAAGAACATTCATTCACCACTTGTTTGCAATTAAATCGAGAGCTACTCAAGTGTACGAGTGTACTTAGCAAGACGGTGTTAGTGATGTGGCTTAACGGGAGCTCAGAAAGGGACAGGAGAGATTAACCTACCTGATTTAAGTATGATACTTTCTCCCCTCAAAAACAAAATAAACACCTGAAAAATGACATCATATTGAACATTTTATGGCAAACGGCTTAGGCAATTACGTTTAGAGAGAGGTATGAGACACAGGAAAACATCAGCCGCTTTCCTTCTTCCATGTGCACACACTGGCTAAGAGTCTTCACGTGGGTCATAATCTCATAGCCACTGTGATCTTTAGGGCCTTCCTCTGCCTAAACTCAGGATACCTCTAGTATTTTCATTCCTGTGAGTTCTGCTCTTGGTGCTTTCAAAAGCTGCCTATAAGCCTCTTGGTTCATGATCACCTGCATAACAAGTAAACAAAACAAAACAAAACAAAACAAAACAAAATGAAACAAAACACCCAAAAAGATTCCCCAAGACTCTCTGGTTAATTTTATGCTTTGTTCTTGTGAAGATGCCTGGGCATCATCCCAAATGGAGCTGTCTTCTTAGACTAAGGTGTGTGAGACTTTGAGGCTAGACTGCTCTGAATTCTTTTGAGAAATCTGACTGGGAAGAGTCCTCAAGTATAAATTCTGACTCTACCACTTAATAATTGTGGCCCTTGTGAAACTACTTAACCTCTCAGAGTCTCAGTCACTTCATCTATAATGTGAGATAATTGGCTATCAAGGGTTAAAAGAGATGATATAGGCAAAGGACATGGGACAGAGTAGCTGCTGATTCACTTATCAATGTGTTCCATAGATATTAGGGTAGGCACTATTTTAGGTGCTAGAGATTCGATGGTAAACAACCTCATTTTCAGGAACATCACATTCTAGTGGGTGTTAATTATTTTTCTTTCTTGCTTTTTCTCTTTCCTTTTTCTTATTTAAAATAAGAACATCTACAGTTATGTCAGGTATACAATATTGTAGAGAAACTAATGCCTGTGATGTTCCAGCCAAACCTAGATCTGCCTCTCTTTGACAGAGTCAAGGTAAATAATGATTTTTATACAGGTCAGTAGAAAATAATTCTGTTCATTGACTTAGTACCCTAATTCTTCTGGCAGAAAGAGGAGACTAGAAAACCCATGCCAGAGGGTAAATTATATTACTTGTACCCAACCTCCAGACCTCGGATCCCTGCCCCGAGTTAGGTGTCAGCCCCTGATAGTCTATCAGAGGGTGGGTCCAAAGCCATTTGAATATTAGCTCCTCAGCGGGCAACAGGACTAAAAGGGGAGATGAACATGGGCAGCTAAGTAGGTCATGGCTATGTCTACAGAATGCTTAATATCTATAGTTGGTGATGGGACAAGTGGGTGGGGTAGGGGAGACAGGGGTAGGGAATAAAGCATGCATTGCTTTTTAAAGAACAAATCTTTTATTTGTTTATTTATTTTATAAAACAAAATTCAGGCATTTGATATCATACAGACCATACACTGACCTTTAAAAAATTAACTGAATTTCATAAGTTTTATTACACATTTTGAGTAGCTCAGACAAAACCAGGATGTGATCAGTTGAGGATCCAGTTCATATCCTCACATCATCTCATGCACCTGTATGCTTATGACTATATTTCATCTTTAATGTGTGTTTATATCATCTCACTCAGTTCTGCCAGGGAGGTGACCAGACAGGTTTTACTATAACTATTTTTCAAAATGGATGAGGTACTGAGACCAGAGAGGTCAAGAGAGTTGCTGAAGTTCACACAGCCAGCAAGTGGCAGAACTAGAATTAGAGTAAACATTCTCTGATGCCCTAGGTGAGGGCTCAGGTGCTTCCATGCAGGGAGAAACAGAATGGCCATACCAGAAAGTCTACCCACACATAACCTCACTACTTATTGCAGACATATAGGGCTGAGCTTCCTGCTCACTCAGCCTCCTCCTCTTTCTTCCTATACCTCCTCAGCCCTAGGTAAAAGTAAACTGAAGAAATGCATATATGGGACTTGATTATTATATGTACTGAAGGTTGGTTTTGTTGGGAAAATATTATCTATTTTCTAATATCCATTTTCTTTGAATCAGTTGGTAATTGCTGTGTAACAAACCACCCCAAACCTTAATGGTTTAAAGTAATGGTACTTTTAATTGTTTATAAATCTACAATTCTTCTGCTCTTAGTTGGGCTTTCTCATGTGTCTGAGGTCAGTTTGGCAGGTTGGCTAGGAGGAGACTGATTTCGGGTGGCCTAGGCTGGGACAACTAGACTTTCCTTCAGTTGGTCTCTCATCCTCCTGCAGGTATTGAGGCTTGTTTAACTGACAGTGGCAGAGTTTTGAGAGAGACTGAATGCGTGCAAGGTCTCATTTTGCTGTATTATATCAATCGAAGCAAGTCATAAGACCTGCCCAGATTCAATGGGTAGCTAAATAGACTTCCCTAAATGAGAGGGTCTGCAAAGTCAAATTGCAAAGGAAGGCCATTAATTGGATTTGTCATTTCAATCAATCTGAGGATTCCAACCATGACTACCATGAAGACATGTAGGAATGAAGCTGTTATACTACCGGATTTCTCAAAAGAATTTGGAAATCATATAAAATATTCCAACATGAGAGCAACTGAAAACAATTAAACCTTTAAGAAACACTGTGTATGAACCTTGGAATTAGAACTCACAGTTCTATTGATTACATGTGCTACATTGCCCGGGGTAGTTCTGGCTACTGTACTTGTTTTGACCAAATGTGGAAGGACCAAATGTTAAATTAATGTTTATCCAAAATTGAGGCCAAAACCAAATATCAGCTTCATAAAGTAAACATGAGGGATATAATAATGAACCTGAAACTTACCAACAAACTTAATTTTCATTGCAACTTTATTATTTGAATTTTAAATAGACTGAATTTAGATGTCTGACCAGCATCAGATCAATAATTACTCAGCGCTGGCTACTGTTAGATTGCTGCTGCTGTAGCCAGTATTCTACATGTTCATCACACTAAATAGATGCTCATTTTAAGTGAAGCTGAAGATATTTGGGGATACCTCACTATTATCTAATACTTTTTTACTTCATAGCATTTTTAAATTATTTATTTAAGGTGTACAACATGATGATTTGATATATGTATACATAGTGAAACAATAGTACAATCAAGCTAATTAACATATTATCTCCTGAGATAGTCACCATTTTTTTCTTGTCATGAGAACACCTAAAATCTACTCTAGCAACAAATTCTAGTATTCAACACAATATTGTTAACTATAGTCACCATGTTGTATATTAGATCTCTACTCATCCTATATAACTGTAACTTTGTACCCTTTGACCAGCAACTCTCCATACCCCCCACCCCACCCCAGCCCCTGTAACCACCATTCTACTCTCTACTTTTATGTATTCGACTTTTTTAGATTCCACATATAAGTTAGATCATGCATTTTTTTCTTTCTGGCTTACTTTGCTTAACGTAATGTTCTCCAGGATCATCCATGTTGTTGTGAATGACAGAATATCTTTCTTTTTAAAGGTTGAATAATATTTGATCAAAGATAATTTATCATAGGTGTCATAGTGTGATTTTGGAGTTTCACTCACCTATAACATTTTGAAGTGGTTAAAGTTATCTTTATAATTTTAATTCACCCTCCCAATATGTAAAGAACTTCAAAATAGGACTTTTCTTTGAAAGATGCATGGCCTAAGTACAATTTAAATAATGAAAAATTAAATGCAATTCTGAAAGGTTATTTTATTTAATGTTATGAAAGTTAGTACACTAATTCATTCTACAAAGGTTAGAATTATTGCATAAATTGTCAATTGATTTCCCTGTTGATCTAGTTAGTAGTTCTTAATAATTGTTTTGTATATAAAATAAACAGCTTTCACAATCATAATTAATTATTTTTACATTTTATACTTGCAGTTGTAAATGTGTACATTTATATTCTAGCTCTCCAATAGAATGTTAATGAAAATAACACATCCATAGAGTCTTCATTCTAAGTTATATCCAAAATGTTTGCCTGTATTTCAAAGCGAATATTCAGATATAAGATATCTAGATGACATGATATGCTGTGGCAGATTGTGTTTTCTAGTGATGACTGTACCAGTATATATCCCATCCCACATGCTCTTCCCACAGTGTGCCAAAGATAGGTCAGGTTTATGCTCCTTCCCTCGAAATTGCTGTAAGTGATTCTGAGGCTAGGTCATAAAAAGGCAATACCACTTCTGTCTGGTTCTCTCTCTAGGGACTCTTATCCTTGGAAGCCAGCTACTATGTTGTAAGGAAGCACACATCTGAACATTCCAGCCAACAGCTATGTGCAGTGCCGACAACCTCATTGACTACCAGACACATGCGTGAACAAGCTTTTGCATGATTTTAGGCCTCAGTCTTCCAGTTTTCCAGCTGTGGCCACAGACATGGTGAAGCAGAAACAACAGAAACTGTCCTTCTATGTATGTTCTGTCTGAATTCCTGACCCACAGAAAATATGAGATATAATAAATGATTATTGTGACTTTACACCACCAAATTTTATTATGCAGCTAGAGTAACACATGCTTTATAATCAAGGTTGCCAGATAAAATATAGGGTGGCCAATTACATTAGAATTTTAGATAAACAATGAATATCTTTTTCAAGTATGTCCCATGCAATATCTGACCCAGGCACTTAGCCTTCCTAAAGCTGAGACCCAAGCAGAAAAGCAGATTGTGGCTGACTGCGACGGGAACTGAATGTCTCTTCATCCTGTGGATCAGTCTCTCTGATCCCCAGGCCCATTCATATGGATTACTTCAATTAGAGTTGATCAACAGCCCTAGAAAATTAGTTCTATTTTTTATTTTTTAAATTATTTATTTTACTTTTTAAAATTTTTTTAAAAAATTTGTTTTTAATTTTTCAATTTCAGCTGATATATAATATATTAGTTTCAGGTGTATAACATAGTGATTATACTTTTATATAACCCCTGTAAGTCTAGTACACATCTGACACCATACATAGTTATTACAATATTAAACTATATTCCCTATGCTGTACTTTACATAAAAAATGTGTATATATATATATACATATATATATATGTATATATATATACACACACACACATATATTTTTTTATTACGCAACTGGGCATCATGCCTCTTAAAACATTGGCCTTTTCTTTTTTTAAAAAATTTTTTTTCTAATAAGGAAAAGCAGATGAAATGAGATGATGTCTAGGGATTTGTTTCAAAATAGCCACTGGTGTGTAGGTGAGTATAGAGACATAGCAACACTGACCAGGGCTAGGAATTTGGTGGTTGGGAAGCTGGTGATGGCTACACTGTTTGACTATTCTCTCTCTCTCTCTCTCTCTCTCTCTCTCTCTCTCTCTCACATACATACACACACATATATATATAGATATATAAATATATATGCACACACATACGTATATATGTATATATATTTTCTCTGTATATGTACCTACACATATATATGTACATATTTGAAGTTTTCCTTAATAAAAAGTTAGAAGAAGAGAAGGAAGGAACTGTATATATATACATATATATATAATATAGCTAAGACTATTCTATGCTCTAGAGCTAGAAAGAGCTTTCTAGAGCTAGAAAGTCATCTACCCATATATTAGATAATGGAACTTGGTGAGGCAGAGACCAAATGAAGACCATGTAAATGCAGCACTTGATCTCAAGCCTTCTGAATTCTATATTAATGTTTCACATGGGTCACATTATACATTAGTCTTTAATCATCCTGTCCCACATATCATAATTTTACAATTATCAAAAGTTTGGAATCTACGTTTAAAGAACTATGTTCCTTTGGATCTCAAAGAAAATGCAGACAAAGAGCAGAATGTTTGATTTATTTAAGTCATAATGGAAAAACATTCACATTTAAAATACAATTTTGTAAATAAAATGTGCAAAATGTATAATAGGTGCATGTGCTTTACATATAAATGTAGTCAGTACATATTCTAAAAACATAATTACTTATAACTTTCTCTGATTAATTTCCTCCTGTCCCCAACCCCCACATACATACACACACATTCACACACTCACAAACACACATGTACACAGTTGGTTAAATTTATCTTGACTTTGAATTCAAACAGCACATTTTTTTCCTGTCACATGTCACTTACTACTTAATATTTGATTTACCCATATATCTTACATACCTCTTTATTAATCCATTTAACAAATATTTGGTTGAGTGACAATTCTGTGCCCAAGAGTTTCAGTTTTACAATGGTAAGTAGAAGCAGACTTGGTCCATGCCTTCATGGGGCTTAGTGGGAGGGAAAAAGTAGGCAAATAAAATAAATAAATAAATATTGAGATTAAAAACCTATAAAGGAGTCAAACAGAATAGGAAGATAGAGAATACTGAGGTGAGTAGGGAGCACTGAGGATATGATCAACATTGTCAGGATGTTCAGGGATGTTTGCAATGAGATATGAAGGGTGACAGGGGAAACTCTTTCCAGTTAGAGGGAACAGCATGTATGGAGACCCTGGGTGGGAAAATTCTTATCCCAATGTAGTTAGAGGGCAATGAGCAAAGATGATACTGTAGTTGAATCGAGGGCAAGTGCAAGATTATTTGGGGCCTTGAAGCCATGATCTGAGCTGGGGTTTTAGTTCAATCAATGGGAGGCTACTGAAGTTTTGAGTAGAAGAGTGACATCACTTTGGTTACTGTGTGGGGAATGGATAAGGGCAAGACAAAGATAAAAGTCAGGAGACCAGATAGAAGATCACAGTAGTGGCCTAAGTGAGTCATATTGAAGTTGGTAGTGGCAGAGAAGTGGCAATTTTGAGATATAATTTGGAAGTAAATATGACAAATTTATTGAAGGGACACAGGGAAAGAGAAAGCCAAGAATATTTCCCAGGTTTTAGATTGGAGCAACTGTGTCTATAATAATTCCATAGATGAAGATAATTCAAGGAAGAAAAAGCTGTTTTCTTTATTTCTCTCTCAGGGGATCGGGAGAGAGTAATGATTGTTCTGGTAAGTGACATGTCCTTACTAAACGATGAGCATATTGCAGACCCAGAATCAAATCTCCCATCACCAAATCTCCCATCACCATGTTCTGAGAGCATAGCTTGGTGCCCACCACACAGGTAGGCACTGAAAAAAGTTTATAACTGTGTGTGCAAACAAGTAGAATTCAAGTAGAGAGGAGCACCTGGAGATTTCTTCAGCACACAGGATTTAAAAAGAACAACTTAAAATAACTATTGGTTATTTTCATCTATATTATATTTATATATTTAGGGGCTATGCCCTTTTAAAATTTGTAGTAAAATATGCATAACATAAAATTAACCTATTTAACCATTCTTAAATGGTCAGAGGCATTAAATACATTCACACTGTTGTGCTACCATCACCATTATCATCTCAGACCTTTTTCATCTTTTCCAGCTGAGACTGTGTACCCATTACACACTAACTCCCAATTCCCCCTGACCTTAGAAATTACTATTCCACTTTGTGTCTCTATGCACTCAAGCACTCTAGGTACCTCATATAAGTGCAATCATACAATATTTATCTTTTCATGTCAGGCTAATTTCACTTGGCGTGATGTCTTTAATATTCATCCATGTTGTAGCGTGGGTCTGAATTTCCTTCCTTTTGAAGAGCCTCGTGCTTTTTATAGAAGCTAAAACAACTATGCTTTGTAAGAATGTTTAAATTGAAATGTTTTCCTCAAGTGAATGGCAATGGGCAGTAGAGGGTCCTGGTTCAACAATCTGCTCCTTTGAAGAACAGTGCTCACCCTAACAGGACTGGGCAGTCCCCTAAAGGTTGCTCCATTCTTGCCAAGGTGCTTCTCTGCTAAGGTCCTCCCCACACTAGCAGGGTTCCACTAACCTCCAGCCTAGTAATAATACTGCCTCTTCTGTTAATCTCCATTCCTTGGCCCCCACTAAGGATATCCATCGGAATTGTTCAACCTGGTCCTGCTACTCTGTTCTTTAGATCTAATGTATTGTTGATGAATAAATGTCTTGGTCTCCTTGGCTCTTGATATTCAAAGTTAATTTATGTCTACTTTTTATTGTGAGTTTCAAACCTTCATTCAGAATTTTATTTATTCTGTCTAGGTAAATTTGGGTTCTTCTATCTTTATGGCAAGCAAAAGGCCATGCAGCAATAAAGAAAGATGTTGACAGTGATGAGGGTAGAAATGGGGAGTCAGCAAGGAAAGACCCAGGTTTAACACATATCTCCAAATGTCATCTTCTATAGCCATTTTCTCCAGCTGAGCTTATTGTGAAGTGGAAGAGTGGTAATTCTTCTTGACAAATACTGGAATGTAGTTCTTCTGTGTTGATAATTAAGAACTGGACTTGGTTTAAAGCCCAAGTATGAGAGTCCTGATGCATAATGGAGGTATATGCCCAACACAGGTTATCTCTGCATGGGGATAATCAAAAAAGTAGTAAGAGGCAGGGCCAAAATTTCACTCTACAAATATTTTGTTTTATTCTATACTATTCTACATGATTGCCATCATTATAGGCAGGAAACATTTTTAAATGATTGTTAAAAAATATCTACCATGATTAAAAAACCCCCAGTAACATCGATATCAATTCATTGAGGTATCCATCAATATTTTATTTTGTGCAAAGTAACTTCCTAGTGCCAAGTCAGTTTTTCAGACTGCAAATTGAGCTCTTTTAGGAGAAGGTATTGAAATCAATTTAGAAGGACAGCATTTAATTTTTTTTAATGAAATAAAATAGAAAATACTGGGGTATATCACAATTACTAAGAATAAGCATTGTTTTATAGAATTTCAGGTTTGGTAAGGTATGTGTGTGGTGTGTATTTCATGATGCACTTTTTACTGAGTTTAACATACTTCTTACTGAGAGTCTCAGTGAGGGAGATAAAAGTTTGAGAAAATTGTCCTAGTTAACTAAATGAATTAACTGATATGTAGGCCTGGTTACTACACTATGTAAGTTCCTGATGGTCTTTGTCTGAAAAATATTAATAAAAGCAAAGCCAATAGTCTATTAGTGCTATGTCTTACATGGGACAATAAAGGATGTCGTTAGAAATGTATGTTTCTACACTTTAGAGAGTGCATATGTGTGTTCCTCTGTGAGGTGGGGAAGGCAGTAGTAGAAAAGGAATAACTTTATGGAGCTTTACTGTCAGTATCTTTCAGAATGGAAATTAGTAGTTACTGACAATTACAAGTGCCCAGAGCATTTTTAGTCACGATAATGTATTTTAGTTATGTTTTTATTAAAGTACTCATCTTTTGGAGGTAGATACTGAAATCCATGCAGGAGAGAGGGGAAGTGGGTGGGGTTGTGGATAGAAAAAGGCTGGTCATGAATTGATAATAAAGCTGGATAATAAGTATATTTATTATAGTATTTTCTTTATCTTTAAAATTTTCCATAACAAAAAGAAAGAATAAAAAGATTCCTGGAATTTTTTTTCTTTTTTTCTTTTCTTTTTTTTTGCTTATCTGTTTCCAGTTTTGGGAGTCCCAAAGCTGAAGAGGCTGTGTCTGAATATGTTAGGAATCAGGGTATTGTGATTCAGTAGAGGATTCTGGAGCTATGTGGGTATATAAGTAAGGAAGGACAGACCTTTGAAAGATGTTGTCCATGGAAGTCAGAGAGTTCAAAGAGTTTTGAAACCAAATAAATACTGCAACTGTAACAACCATCAGATAGAGTCAGGTAATCAGGTTATGTGTCAACTGGGAAGGAATTTGAGATTCTAGAACATAGCAAGAGGGTCTAGAATGTTAAGTAGGAGTTGAAACCTACAAATATATTTTTTTTTTAGCAGAGCTCTGGATGCCTGAGTTCATATCTGTTGCTGTGGAGGAGTTCTTAAAGATTACTTCGTTTGTACTGCTTGAGTCACAGAATCCAATAATTTCACTTAAGTTGGATGTTGAGATTTCTCAGGTCTGAAACTTAAAAATCGAACACGATGTTTTTGAAAATAAATCTAAAAAAATTCTTTCCATTTTAATTGGGTTGACCTTATACTATTGAGTATCCAGTATATACTAGGGGCAAATCTGTTCTCTGGATAACTGGTGCTTGACTATATAGAGCTTAGGGTCTAGTAAGAAAGATAAAAATTAATCTTATAAAGTTACAAACTAAGGTAAATGCTTTGAAGTATAAGGCAATATTAAAGCATGTAACTTATTCTAGTTGGAAGAATTACCTGAGTAACTAGAACTCATGATTATTAGAAAAATAGAAGGATATAAGGTAGCATCAGGAGATGGAAGTAATAACAAGCTGTTCTGACTGATCAGAAGTCTTGGCTTTTATTTGAAGACAGAACAATGAGTCTGCAAAGTGACATACGCACATGGAAGATGAAATTTATGGGTAAAAAGTGTCCCAAAGTGACGAAGCCATATTAGCCAACAGGAAAATGTTATGATATAATACATTCACTGAATTTGCCCTTTATTGTAGAATGTGTTTAGTAGTAGGACCTCAGAAGCCTGAGGCATGTGGTGAATGGAGCTTCTTATATACTTAGATGAAAACCTGTCAGCTCAAAAAAAAAATTTACAAGTAAGTATCTTGTGTTTATATCTACATGGAACTCATATATTGTACTCATTAGTGGTAGCTTGTCTCCAAAGACATCCACCAACAATTAGGTCCTCCCCTTTGTGTACATATGTGCTGCTACCCCATTGTGAAGTGTAGTCTATCCCTTTTCTTCCTTGAATCTGAGCTGGCCTGTAGTTGTTTGGACATTAGAACATGGCAGAAGACCATTCTAAGCTCTGGGCCATTCTAGGCTCAGGCTTTAAGATCACTGGCAGTTTCTGCTTCCTTTCTCTTGGAGCCTTAAGTCACCATGTAAAAAGTCTAGACTGCTCTATTGGAGATAAATGCTGTGTGGAGGAGCACTGAGACATCAGATAAATCAGTGAAGAAGCCATCATGGATGCCCAGCCCAGACAAGCCTTCAGATGACTCAGCTGCTAACTTACTGCCATTGCATAAGAACAAGCCAGCTAGGCCAAGTCAATCCACAGAACCATGAAAGTTAATAATATATTGTTTTAAGACACTACGTTTTGGGGTGATTTTGGCAGTAGGAAACTGGAAGTCATCTTTAACTCCCACTACCTACAAGAAGCATAACTTAGGCTCCACAAATTATTCTTGAGCCAAAATTGAGTTGAACTGTCCTTTTCAGAATATACTAGATAGCTCCAAAATTCACTGTGGTTTTAGTAAAGGACAATGAGGAAAATGAGCAGAGTGGGATGAGTTGTCTTGTATGCTCCTATGGAAATGTGTATAAAATAACAGTGATCAGTGGAAGACTAATATTTACTGAGGCTCTATTATGAGCCAAGAAGAGTAAGATCTATTTGACGTATGCTATCTTACTTCATTCTCAAAATAGCCATCAGAAGGAGGTGATAAAATCATTCCCATTTTAGAGATGAGAAAACGGAAGCCACAAAGTTGCTGAATGGCAGAGCTCAGTTGATGGATCTGTTTGATTTCAATATCAGGTACCTTGCCTGAAATGTGCACCTATGTCAGGAAGCAATTCCACAGAGGTCGCCTATGGGAGTTACTAAATGTTCCTATGATGCAGTAGCAGATTCTTAGGAATTGTCCCTCTGAGCTTGACTCTCTGGTGTTTACTTTTCTTTATGTGAGTGTGGGGAAAGAGATATTTATGGGTGGAGGGAATATGGCCATGGCTATATATTGGAATTCACCCATGTTTTCTGGAATAACAGCCAGGTACTGGCTCTTCCTTGCTATTCACAGATATACTCCCTAACATTCTGTATCACCAAGTTAGAGTTTCAGGAGGCTCCAGCAAATTCAGAAAGCCAGAAGATTCCCAAATCTTGGAAGAGGCCAAGAGAAACAGTCTTATGGTATTGAAAGGGGAGGAAGCCAGCAGAGAAGTGACCTGTCATATTCCTTTAGACCTCCAACCTGGCAGGAGGCTACATCCCCTGAACACCATTCCCAAACCTCCCTGTAAAGTGGTCTCCACCCTCCACCCAAAGCTTCCCTTCAGCGTTGGGGTGGGGCGAAGTCACCCCAGGGGAAAAGTTCTGGCTCCATCAATCTGCCCTTAGGTTTAGATACTAAGAGCTTAGCTTTGCAACACTGTGGCTTCAATTTATGAAACCTTGGCATTCTTTAATACAGAATTGGCCTTATCATCCTTCTTTAGGGCTTGCAGAGGGGATGTGTGTTGAATATGCCTAAGACATTCCTCAGACACCTCCCTTTTCCCTGGGGAATGTTTTCCTTTCTGAGGGTTTAGCTGTCTGCATCCTGCTTTTAGTTGTCTTTCCTTCTTTGTCTCAACAATTAGGTTCAGGAAAGAAAAACACAGAAAGACTCTGTCCTACCCTGTGGAGTTGGGAATATCCTGGGGAAAAATGTTGAAAAAGGAAATCAATGCTGTTGAAGGAATTAAAGTAATGTTATGTTGTCCATTATGAAAGAGAAGTAAAATTATCATCAGGGGGCTTAAAACACCACTGCTGACCAGGGAAACTAGTACAAAGCATCTACTGCATTCCAAGTATTATACTAAGCACATTTATTTCTCACAAAAATTCTATGAGGTAAGTGTTATCTAATTTCTATTTTACAAATTAAGAAACTGAGGTTCAAGATATTAAATAATTTCTAAGTAATCTTCATTAGTTTTTTAATAATTATTTTCAATCTATTGTATGATTGCTGTATATTTTGTTCTTCTATTTCTTCTTGGGCCAATTTTGGTTGCTTATATGTGCTAAGAAACTGTTTATTTCTTACAGATTTAAAATATTTGCTGCTGTACTTGCTTTGGGATTTATTTTGTTTTATTTTTCAAATCAATTTGATTGAGGTATAATTTGTATATGTTAAAATATGCCTATATACCTATTTTAAGTACATAGTTCAATGAGTTACGACAAAGGTATACGCCATGTGTCTATATTGGCACAATCATCACCTTTCCATCACTCTACAATTTCCTTTGCTGTCAACCTCCACCTCCTGGATCTGGGCAACTACTGTCTGCTTTCTGTCACTGTAAATATGTTTTGTCTTTTCTAGACTCATAAAATGGAATCATGTTGTCTGTTCTCTTTTCTTTGCAGTTTGTTTTGATGAGTTTAATTGCTTTTAGATTCACTCATGTTGTTGCATGTATCAGAAGTTTGTTTCTTTTTATTGCCAAATAATGTTCCATTGTATAAATATACTATAATGTTTATCGTTCTCCTGCTGTTTTCAGTGTTTGACTACTATGAATGTGTCTTTGTGCTACATTAAAAATTACCACAAAACCTAGCGATTTAAAAAGGAAACATTTATTATATCTCAGTTTCTGTGAGGCAGGAGTTTGTATCTAGCTTAGTTGGTGCTTCTGCTTCAAGGTCTCTCACAAAGATATAATCTAGGTGTTGGCTAGGCTACTTGTTCCCAGGATTGAACAGGATTCAGTTCCTTGTAGGCTATTAGACTGAGAGCCTCAGTTCTTCCTTGGCTGTTGGCCAGAGGCCTCCCTCAATTCCTTGTCATGTGGGTTTCTTCTAAGGAAGCTAATAACATGCTCACAACTTCATCAGAGCAAGCAAGGAAGAGAGCAAGAGAGAGAAAATAATACAAAATCCAGTTTTTTGTAGCCCAGACTCAGAAGTGACATCTTATCACTTTTGCCATATTTTCTTTGTTAGAGGTAAGTCTCTAGGTTCAGCCCATACTTCAGGACAGGGCATTACACACAAACAGGAATTTTGGGAGATGGGGTCATTGGGATCCATGTTGCCTCCCACAGAATACGACTGCTCTGAAAATTTGTGCACAAATTTTGGGGTGGACATGTTTTCATATCTCTTGGATAAATACCTATGAATGAAATTGCTAAGTCATATGGACACTTTGTAAGAAATTATCAAATTATTTTTTCTACTGGTTGTATCATATTACACTTCCACCAGCAATGTATAAAAGTTCCAGTTGCTCTACAAACTAGACAATACCTTGTATTATGAGTCTTTTAAATTTCAGCTACTCTAGTGGATATGAAATGCTATATTCTTGTGGTTTTACTTTGCATTTCTCTGATGATTAATGATATTAAGCATCATTTTATGTGTTTATTGGCCATTTGTATATATCTTCTTTTTGAAGTATACATTCACGTATTTTACCTATTTATTATGTAATTATCTTCTTATTACCGAATTGCAAGAATTCTTTACGTAGTCAAGGTCCAAGTCTTATACACACACACACACACACACACACACACACACACACACACCTATATATAAATTCATCTCTCTATATGTACATGTGTGTGTATACATACTTGTTTTGGAAAATTTTAAAGGACGAAGTCACTACACTCAAGACTGGAGGACTTCTCCAAGCTATTAATATGTGGTTACAGGGCTTTTTCTATGACTTAGCTGTATAGACCTGAGGGCAGCCCTCTGAGCCACTAGAGCTATAGTAGAAGGTCTCAGTTTAAAACAAATTGGAAGTTAACTTTGACTATAGACCTGAGGGCAGCCCTCTGAGCCACTAGAGCTATAGTAGAAGGTCTCAGTTTAAAACAAATTGGAAGTTAACTAACTCATGGGCTGACTCACGGGCTTTTATCAAGCAAATTGCTTCTATGTCACAGTTTACTCCTCTATAAAATAGTATCAAGCCTGAGGGTCTGAGGCATGATTAAATTAATGTGTCTGAAATCATTAATTTTGAGATCGAGTAAGCTAGTTCATGTGAAGATTAAAAAAATAGTTATGCTTTTTTGGTTTGATTTTTATTTCTTGTTTAGTCATCATTAAACCACAGAGCATTTTGTATTTTTACAAAATGATTTTACATGTCTTAATCATCCTTCACAAAAACATCATTAGATTAAAAAAATATGGAAGGGAAGAAGAAGGAAGAAGAGAGAAGGAAGAGGGGAGCAGTGACCCCTAAGGAGCTATGTGATTTAGATAAGTCAGAATAATTCAGAAGGGAAGGGGAGGGCAGACTGTGATCTAGAAGTTTCAGTCTCTTCGACAGGAACACTACACTTGTCTTTCTGAAGCTTGGATCAGAAAGCTTGGTAGGATCATCACAACATAGTTGACTGAGAAATCCAGCTATTCAAGTCAGGTGCTTTTTTTGGACTGTGGAGGTGGAAGGTCTGGAAGCCCTTCCATTTCCTGTGTCCTACTCCTGAAGCTTGGCATCAGTGGTTGTATTGCTTAAACAACTATTAAACCAAATACTAATTCTGGTCTCCATATTTTTGGAAACCTAAGTGTCTATGCCTGTTCTACCTTTTAGAATCTTCCCCCTAACCACAGGTTTCTTCAAACACCTTCCTGCTGTGGCTTCTGCCCCAATTAATAATGCCTTGCTAATAACTATTCTATGGTACTTATCAGCCTCTTCCTTGTTATTGATATATTTATGTAGTTACAGTTACCACAAATCTCTCTCCTTCTAAATAATATTAACAGGATTTACTTGTGTCTTAGTAAGTCT
This sequence comes from Pteropus vampyrus, assembly GCF_000151845.1. Lineage (NCBI taxonomy): Eukaryota > Metazoa > Chordata > Mammalia > Chiroptera > Pteropodidae > Pteropus > Pteropus vampyrus. Next base: position 358,778 of record NW_011889595.1, on the reverse strand, counting down.
CAATCACTGTTCTAAGTGCTTAATATAAATCATATCATTTAGTTACCACAATAACCCTATGAGGTAGATACTGTTATTATATCCTTCACAGAAGTGGGGAAACTCAGGCACAGAAACTTGCCCAAGGTCACACTTTAAGGAGGCACTAGGCTGTAATTCTAGCCCAAGCATTTTGATTTCAGGGTCTTTAGTCTACTATAATAATCTGCCTTCCCAACACAGAGTGAATTAAATAAATATTTATGAAATTGAATTAAATAAAGATTTGTGAAAAAGAATGCAGACCATTGACAACCACTGTATATTTTCATCTCATAGTGACTGGGCCATGATATCAGGAAACTATCTGCAAATGAGAAGAGCCAAATATAGGAGAACAAACTTTAACTTTAGAGCCTGAAATCGACTTAAAGTCCCACTCATAACACTTAACAGTTTAGAGTCCTCAGATGAGGAATTTAGGCTGGTTGAGCCTCAATTTTCTCATCTGTCAAAGAAGACTAAAATTTATATACACTTCAAAAGGTAGTTGTGAAGATGAAGTGATATACGAATTTGTGTTTTATAGACTATAAAGCATATTTGCTTTAGTTTAACATAAAATTATAAGAGCTATATATACACATATTTTAAGAATTTACTAGAAAAAAATGCAATAGAAAAAAAATATTGTCCTTCTGTTTGAAAATATAATCTCAGTTCCAAGGATAGTGACTTTGTGAGTCTTCAGCAGATTTTACATCTTATATGTAAGCTCTCTGGCACAGTTTTCAACTTGACAGTTAGACTCAGAGTTCAGATTTCAACAGCAGTTTTATTTCTGTGGGGCCATCTGAAAAGGATGAGGTAAAACTAACTCCCTTATAAGCCTCAATATTTTAGTTTTGATTTATTTAATCATGGTTATATTTAAACAAAACTATGCTTGTATAGAAAAGACCTACTGTCTATTTGCCCCGTATCTATGAGAAAGTCATCTTCTTTTGGCCATGGGTCTGAAGTAGGAAAGTTTCCCTACTTCAGGATGAGGGAATAAAGAATAGAAAAGCCATAACTTTTAAACAGTGACCTCATTTCCATTCAAAGAATCGTTAGGACCAAAATGGGATTCTCAATACAACAGACAAAATGTTTTCTTCTTTAATTTGTTTGTTTGTTTGTTTTTTTCCACCAGGAAAGTGATCATTTCAGGAACTGCAAAATGTTAACAGAAAAGTATATTAGAATTAGCATGAAGTAGAGATACTTATTCATGTTCTGAGATGGGCAATCAATATATGCCTGAGGAAGTTAAGAACATATATAGTCCCACAAACAGTAAGAAGAACAGATAGTAATAGATTCTTAAGAAGTGTTATGAGATTAACAAAATGTAACCTGTGTGTGGCAGGATGCCTCTATTTTCTAGCCTCGAGTGATCTTCCCCGATCTATCAAGGTGGGAAGCAATCTACAGTTTTATTTTTATAATCTCTCATGCCTGAAGGTCTTCACTGGCCAATCTCAGGATTGTCTTTCTCTGTCACTCTCCTCTTGCCAATAAACAAATAAGAGCAAATACAGACTAGACTATTTCAAGTCTTTCTCCATCAAGACTTGAAATTAATGATGGAGCTCATACTAGTCCTCTCCTGGCCATTGTCCTGCAGTACACACACACACACACACACACACACACACACACACACACACACACACACTAGAATGCACACACAGAGAAGCCGGCATCAATCCCTTTTGCTAAAGGGAATTCTCTTATATGTGGTGGATTGGAAGTCTTTTAAACTACTGATTGCATCAATTGTAGTAATCAGCCAAATGATGTAGTCAAGGCCATGCATGTGGGAAAGGCACATGGAGAAAATGTGCAAATAATCTTGGGCAAAAAAAAAAAAAAAAAAAAAAATGAACTGCTTTATTTGTAAGAAACCTTATACATTCTATGTTATGGGAGATTTAGGAGATTTTCAAGGTAAATTTGAATATATGCAACTTTCTTCTAACACTCTGACTTTAGAAGTCAATCTGCCCCTCCCCATCTAAACCCCCAGCCATCTTTATAATGACCTTCCTCCATGCCCTACCCCACTGTATCAAAATTCTTTACTAAAGGGATGAGTAAATATATAAAGGTTATCTCAGAACAGATCTTTTGTGCCTTGTAAAAAATGAGCCCTTCTAGGGCTCTTTAAAGGACTTTGAATGATGAATGTTCTAGGAATCTACCTGTTCTCCCACCTATTTTTCTGTCCCCAGGTTTCTTCCTCAAGCCCACATACAGCTCTTCTTTCAAGCCTCTTATTCTAATAATACCACTTTGTTCTTCAAATTCAAAAATCTTTACTGTGCTCCATCCATCCACGCCCTACCCGCCCTCCCAATAATGCCTCAACATCTCTCTGAATGCCTGTTGCTCATCTCCAAAGGATAGGACCTCAGGGCCATGAATGAGGATGAATGCTTGTCCTCTCATTCCACTTCAGACTCCCTTCCAGGTAGAATGTGTCCCCATTGTGCAAAGCATTACCTTTCTGTAAAGTGTTTACTTGCCTTCATGGCATAAGTTTAACTTGGTCCTTCAAGACCTATAGGCATCCCTTTCCTCACCAGTGGACTGAGAGGCATGGCCTTGCCTGACTATATCACAGGAGAAGCCACATGAGTTGACAGTGGTTGTTTTCTTTGCCACCCTTTCTGATTGATGTGATCTCCCCTGTGCCAACTTCAATTATATGATTTGGATTCTGAATCCCTTAATAGAACTGGTGTGTGTGTGTGTGTGTGTGTGTGTGTGTGTGTGTGTGTGTGTGTGTGTGTATTCTCAAAGTAGGGATGATATTTACCTTACTCCACATAGTTCATAGAAAAACTGAGATCCAATTTAGTAGCCCTGAGACCAGCATCTAGGAGTGTCTAACCAAGTCCCCACCTGGCCTTCTCAGAGTCCACTGGGATTCTGGGTGATTCTTTTGACCATTTCATAGATAATTTCTGCTATTTCTTCCTTGGCTGATGTGGGACTTTTTCTTTTCACCCCCTGAAATGTCTTACTCATCTGCTACATAAACTCCAACTTTCCTGACCTTCCTGGAACTAAAACCCTGGTTTGAATACTATCTTTTTGAGATAATGATCTGAATGATTTCCAGAGCACCAGCCATCCATTGCCCTTCTTTCCCTTAATAACTGGGTCCTATTAGTCTTACCCTCCTTGAACCTACAGGCAGTGTATCTCCTCAGGACCCAATGAGCAAAAAAGGGTGGACCCTGCCACACCAAAGTTAAACAGGAGGGCTGCTCATGCCTAGGAGTTTCTTCCAATAAAGATAGGGAGGTCTCCAATGCCTGGAGGAGACACTTCTACAACCTGGTAGTCGCCACCACTCAATCTTGCTTTGGAGTCTGGCATGATAATTAAGGGCTCCATATCATACTGTTACCTATACCCTTTGTTTCATTCTTGACATTTATAACAGACTTTCTTTCTTTCGATTCAGATAAGAACTTATAATGTACATTTGTAAGCAAAGTTCTTTTTGAAAAAGAGCTTGTGATGCCATCAAATAAGAACTCAATCCATGGGAAACCAATTTGAAAAGAGAGAGTTAAAATATAACAATGTTTTTTACCTGTATTTACAATTTGAACTAGCCATAGCTCCCAGTCAGGCATGGAATCATGCAATCACGAGGGTAAACAATTGATAGTCTACAGTGTACAGTGCTGCCAACATTTTTTGGATATTGTGTTTGGAGCATGTTTAAGGGAGGCTAGGCTAAGCTATGGTGTTCATAGGTTAGGTATATTAAATACATTTTCAATTTATGATATTTTCAATTTATGATGTGTTTATCTGAATGTAACTTTGTCAAAAGTCAAGGAGTATCTGAATTGTGATCACACAGCTTTTTGGAAGGAAAAACAAATGAACAAACAAATGAACAAACTTCATTTTCCCTTATGCCACCTGAAAAACTTGGACTGCATTATTGTCCTCCAGTGTGGAAAATACTTTAGATACCAGTTAGGCCTATGAATACATAGACAATCTCAATGTAGTTCCATCATTGCTAAAAAAAAGTAGAGCAAGCCTCACCTCAAGATGACTAGGAACCATGGTGTCTAATCATCGCAATGTTCTCTAATAAAAGCTAATTATTTCCTTCTCTTTAATTGCTTATTTATTTTTGTAGCCTTTACTTATTAATGAAGATTGAATGTAGATTGGATGTAGAAATGACTGGCAGAATGTGCCACATGAAATAAGATTGGATGTAGATTGGATGTAGAAATGACTGGCAGAATGTGCCACATGAAATAAGATGATTTGAATAGAAAAACCTTTCTAATTGAGACCTGAGAGAAAAGCATGTCTAAAACATAGGGAGACACAACTTACAGATCCAAGAAGCTGTATAAGCTAAGACTTTATCTTATTATTGAGTGTTTTGATATGTAGTTATAAAAGCTAAAATGGTCATTTTTTTTTTTTTGAGAGGAGGTGGTACTGCTAAAACTTTAAATTATCTTTGATCCTCTTACTTCTGATTGACACGTTTGGATGTGCTGTTCAACAGAATAAAAGTAGACATTAAAATGTTAAGATACAAGGTTTTTCTTTGTTTTTTTTTTTTTATTTTTTAGTTTTAGGTTTTTACTTTCTATTTTTCAGGAGTGGGGTCTTCTTATCACATTTATTCTGTGTTGCTTCCAAAGAAACATTTATAAGAAGTTAAAAATGTGGGAAACCATGGTTACAGTTATCGAAATAGAATTGCTACTATATATTTACAGTACCTTCAGAAAATTTATTGTGCATGGCAGACTTCAATTATATGTGACATAAGGCTACTTACTGTGAGCTAATCATATTCCTCACACCAACTAATATTAAACCATAATTTCTAGAGCTGAAAATCTGGTGCACCAGAGCCAGAACTTTTGTGACTACTATGGCTTCTTATTTTTAAAATGCCACGGTTTGGTCTGCAATGATGGGACTATATATGACTAATGCACTGGAAAGTAGCTTATCCTTTTATCTAGTGTGGAAGTCCATTACATTTTAAAGCACATATGAGGGACTAGGGAAAATAAGAGGAAAATTAAATAAGTCAACAACATCTTCAAGACAGAATTTGATCAAAAGTAAATGTACTGTAGATGACTGTTCTGAAAGCTGATATTAACTAATAATTGTTATGAGGATAGAATCTGGGTAGTAGCTCCTTAATAACAAACAATTACCTATTTCTTATTTTTTTTTCTGAACCTTTGTGATTCTTGTTTTATTAGTGAGTCATACTCTTCATGTTTTGAAATGAAACATCCTACTCTCTTCTCTAGTTATTTTCAAGGGTGGTAATGACTATCACTATGAATATCACTGAACTTTGAAGTATTACTGACTTTGTGGAGATGGCTCTGTTGCTAATGATGCACATGACTTCTAGGAATGATGAGGCCTAGCGGTAAGGCCTCAGAAGAACAGCCTTATAAAAAGGAATGCAAAATAGTTATAATAAATTGTGTGAGTACTCAGTACCATCTGCTTTTAGTGATCCTTTCACTTTCCTGCTATCATATCTGTGAACTTCCCCAGTCTTGATTTCCTTGGTTTCCTGTTAAAGCAGTACTAAGGGGGAAAAAAATTGAGCCATATAAAGTATAAGCAGATATCCAACAAAAAAAAAGTTCACATTGTGTCATACATGTTTGCCTCTGTTTTGTGAATGAAATGAAACTTTCTGAATGAAATTGCAATCTCTTTTTTACCTTTCCCCAGTTCTAAGTCTCTTCTTCCCTCTCCAGAATAAATGCTATCACAAATCTGGTGTGTGTAGCTATTAAGTCTATGCTTTTACATATTTTTATGTTTTTATATGTTATATTAAACTATATGTAATATTCTTCTTGTGACTTTTAAAAATTTTACATAAATATTATACACATCTGTTTTCACTTCACTTTTTTATTCAATATGACTTTTTAAGATCTAATCATGATGATATAGATACAGTCCATTCATTTTAATTGCTGTATGAAATTATTACATCGAACACCTTTTATTAACTCATTTTATGAAGCCAACATTACCTTGATACCAAAACCTGGTAAAGATAATACAAAAAAAAGAAAACTATAGACCAATATCTCTGATGAACACAGATGCAAAGGTCTTAAAAAAAAAAACTAGCAAATCAAATACAACACCACATTAAAGAGATTTCCTAACCATAAAAATATAGACTGCTTCTAATCTTTCTCTCTCTTTTTAAAAATTATGTTTATAAACATCTTTGCTTTGATTTTTTTCTAGAGTACATACCTAGAAATAGATATGTTAAAGAATAAAATATGTGCATTTCAATCTTAATAGAAATTGGCAAATTGCTTTCCAAGTTGGCTGATCTAATATACATGCACATCATAAGTATCCTAACATTCTTGTTTATCCACCAATACTCAGATTTTTAGGATTTTTGTCAATTTGATAGATGTAAAATAGATCTCAGAACCTAACTTTATTTTAAAGTGAATACAAAACCATTATATCATTAGCAATATTTCAAAGTATTATTAAGAGAAATTAGAATTTCAATTTCCTCTTGCTTAGGTTTTCCCATGCTTTACATTCTGTTGATTTGGAGTGAATTACAAGGAAATATATTAATATTCTGCTGAGAACATCTGTAAGTGACTATTCATCTAGAAGTAGTAGCAAGTAAACAATCTAGCATAAAACTTTAGTTTTTTTCAGATGAAATAAAATATGTTCATTGTAGAAATGTTAGAAAATGCAAAACATCAAGAGAAAAGTGGAAGTCACTTGCAATCCCTCATCCAAAATAAGCACTGAGAGCATTGTCTGGTATTTTTTTTCTATGCATATAAATAAATGGAGGGTTCCTCCCCACCTCATAAAATTGGTGTCATGAGCATGTTGTTTTTAAATCTATATTTTCAATTGAACAATGTATTGTGAGAATTTCCCATGTCATTAAATACTCTTATAAAACATTGTCTTTAGTGACTGTGTACTTCTCCATCACATGAAGGTAACATTTTATGTAATGAATCCCCTAGTGTTGGACAGGATTCAAGGGCATGAATGGTTTAAAGGAGGAGTCAGTGAACTTTTTCTGTAAAGCGTCAATAAATATTTTAGGCTTTGTGGAAGATATGGTCCATTGTAACACGAAAGTAGCCATAGGTGATATGTAAACAAATGAGCTTGACTGTGTTTCAATAAAACTTTGTTTTAGACACTGAAATTTGATGGGTAATTTTCACATGTCATAAAAACTTATATTCTTTTGATTTTCCCCCAACCATTTAAAAATGTAGAAACAATTCTTAGTTCATGGGATGTACAGAAACAGGTGGTGTCTGTGCTTTGCCAGAGATCTTAATCTTATAAAAAGGAATGCAAAATAGAATATCAGAACTGGATGAATCTCTACAAATAAGTTAGTACAATTTTTTCCTTTTCAGTATGAGAAAATGAGGACTAGAGAGTGTAAGTAACTGACTAAATTGTCTGCACTATTTATGTACACATCAATAGTGCCATGTAAGAGAAAATAATTTAATCACGTAATTGAAAAGAACAACAATTCTAAAATACTTTAAAAGATATAGTAAAACTGGGTAAAGATATCAAGATTTCTCTGTTTTTTCTTATAACTGCATATGAATCTCCAACTATTTCAATAAAAAAGATACGTTTAAGTTAAAGAAAATAAAATTTCCTGGAATCTACATCCCACTTAAGGAGGAAATCAAGAAACAATCTTTCCTTCTAAATAATATTTTAAAACGTTTCATTAACAATTGTTTAATTTCCTGATTTAAAACCCACATAGATGCTGCAATATATCAAAGACAGCACCAAATTCACATCCACTTAGAAATAAGTGTGCCATAGAACTTGCAATAACTCTAGTTATCACCCTTTATAAAGCCTGTTTTACAGCCACCTCTTGTCATTAAGTATAAATCTGGTCAACAAGGCCACTCCCAGGATTCTTGGACCCAACGAGGAAATTTCTACGCTATTTTCACTGTTAGCAGTTATGATAGTATTTTGCACTGCAATACCCTGTGACCATCTTCATTTTATGTGGCTAAAACAAAGACAGAGATGACTCCTCAGTCCCTGTAGAAATGCAGTCATGTCTACAGTGACAATGGGGCCTACTGTAGTTTCAAACCATCTGTAATGGAAATGAAATGCCAGATGCCTCATCACTCTCAGTGAGGCTCTTGTAGAACATATAGGCCTGTATTGAAGCTTCTGATGGTCCTATACAGATTGGAATTTTAAAATAATACACCAAGGTAATGTGTACAAAAGGAGGACTTCATACATTGGTTAGAGAGTTTCACATTTTCCTGGAGTCTAAAATTGATTTAAGAATGGATTGATTGATTGATGTATTGTCTATTGAATGATGGTTCATTCTTCAACATTCAGTGAACACCATCCATGAAACTTGTCTTGGGCTAAGTACTAGAAAACCTCATTTTAGGAAGACATGGAAGTATTTGAAGTCTTGGCTCTAAAGGTGGCTAGGGCACATCCACTAGCAACAACTAAAACTTCATTTATTAGTTCAACAGTAATTAGATGGTATAAAGTAACCCAAATATGTCTTGAATTTCTCTAAAGTCTTCTAAAACTATATGTGTAGTCTTTTCTGTTAGGATTTCATATATAGATAGAATATTTTGTGTCTGGAGAGAGTGCAGACTTTTTAATAAACTTTTACAAATTACCTAATTTAAATCTCTCAACTCTCTCTTCAGTAGCCATAAAATGAATATTGTTTAACATATTTGACACTGAAGGCAAATTAGATCTACAGAAATAAAGGGGCTTGCAGATATTTACCAAGTCAGTGAGGCAACCAGCTGTTTAGGCAAGCAGTACAACAAAGTAGAAACAATATGTGGACTTTGGGTTCAAACTGCCCTGAACATAAATTCTGTGCTTGCATTTATAACCAAGCGCAGGAAATGGTGGCGTGTGCTGAAGACTATAGATAGATTTTCAACAAGTTCTTAAATTTTAACTCTTATGGACTTCTTGAGTTTAAGTTTTATTATCCTTAAATAAGAATTAATACCTGTCATGTTGAGTTATTATGAGAATTAAATGAGACAATATATGTCAAATGCTTAATGCACAGTAGTTAATCAAGAAAAAAACTAATGTATGTGCTCTCACTTTTCTCCTGTCTCCTGCAAGGAAAACACTGAAGTTATAGTCTCTGTGTTTTCAGCCAGATGTATAATTATGCTTTGCATTCTTCCTGGGACGGGATTTGTTGGGCCAAGTGGAGGAAGAGGGCTATGGGGTTGGAGGTTTCTTAGTGTACAGTAGCACAGGTTTCATTCTATACCCTTCTTTTTAGTGTGCGCCTCTATCTTCAACTGCACCTGCCATCCCCCAGTACAAACACCTTCTGTTTTATTTTCCCTAAAACAGTGCTGTTCAATAGAACTTTCTACAATGATGGAAATGTTCTACTTCTGTACTGTCAAATAAGATAGTCACTAGTCACATGAGACTTTTGAGCACCTACAATGTAGCTCATCATATAACCAAGAATACTTAATTTCATTTAATTTTAATTAGTTAAAATTTATATTTAATTGTTCATATTTAGTAATGGCTACTCCAAATTGGACAGCTTAGCTTCAGAGACTTGACCTCCAGCTGGGGTGTGGGTAAATTCAATTTCCTAGAATCTTACCCAGCTTTGATCCTGTCCCGCTTATTTCAGTGTGGACCCTTCACTCTTACCTCCAGAGAGAGCCAGTGACACGTGTTTGTGGGAATTTGGGTGGTTCTGTGGCATATTTTGCTTTGGTTCTCAGCTTTCACACTTCAGGCTCAGTAATGGGTTGAATTGTAACTTCTCTCCCGCCAAATTTGTATGTTGAAATCTTACCTCCAGTATCTCAGAATGTGATCTAATTTGAAAATAAGGTCTTTGAAGATGTAATTAAAGATGGGTGGGCCCTAACTCAAAATGACTGATATCCTTATAAAAAGGAGGTATTGGTACTCAGAGACATGCGCACGGGGAGAATGTCATGTGGACATGAGAGAACAGATCAGGTGATGCACCTACAAGCCAAGGAACCACACAGATTGACAGCAAACCCCCAGAAGCGAGGTGAGAAGTTTGGAACAGGCTGTCTCTCACAGCCTCAAAAGGAATCAACCCTGACTATATCCTGATCTTGGACTTCTGGCCTCCAGAACTGTATGCAGGCACACTTCTGTTATTTAAGCCACCCAGTTTGTGGTACTTTGTTATATTACCTGAGGAAATTAATACACTCAGGATTCAGTTTTTTCCTCTCTGCATTCTCAGTTGCCTCTTGTCCTGCTTTAGAGTTTTATTTTTATTGCTGTTGTCTCCTCTCCATTCTCCATATCTTTGTGAGTATATGCCTTAAAAAGCAGACAAATAGACAAACAAACAAACAAACAAACAAACAAACAAACAGAAAACCCCTTTACTGTCATGTGAGTGATGTTTCAGAGGGGCGAGTCTAACTGTGTTACATATGCCATCTTTCTTGGAAGTTTTTTTCCTCCCAGTTTTGGATTTAAAAATTTTTATTTGTATACATGAATCCTTTCTTTTCACTTCAGTATTTTCTCACAGAAACAAGCTGCTCTTGTTGAAAAACAAATAAAAATTTCTCCCAAGGGGCTAAGTGCTACTTGGAGGAAGAAAAGCACATCATTTTTTTTAGGGGAGAGTTATCTCCACTAATATCTTTCTTCTGCTTAAAATAGATGAAGAAAGTTGAAACTCCAGATGTGTGGGGGCGCAGAGAAGAGAGAATTGGAATTTCATAGTTTTGCTTAGAAAAGATGCTTATATCACAAAGGAAGGAGATTTGGATCTATAAATCTGATAAATGATTACTGCAATGTCTATTATTTTATTTAATTAAAAGTTTTTTCAATCACAGTTGATATTTAATAGTATATTAGTTTCATGTGTACAGCATGGTGGTTAGACATTTATATAATTTATGAAGTGTTTCCCCAATAAATCTAGCACCACCATGACACCATACATTGCAATATTACTACAATATTATTGACTATATTTCCTATGCTGTACTTTACATTCCCATGTCTATTTTGTAACAACCAACTTGTACTTCTTAATCTCTTCACTGTTTTCACCTAGTCCCCCAACCCCCTTTCCATCTGGCAACCATCAGTTTATTCTATGTATCTATGAGTCTGTGTCTGTTTTATTTGTTTATTTTGCCTTTTAGATTCCACGTGTAAGTGAAATCATATCGTATTTGTCTTTCTCTGTTTGACTTATTTCACTTAGATACTCTCTAGGTCCATTTATGTTGACACAAATGCTAAGTTGTTTTTTTTTTTTATTTTTCTAGTGGTGAAGTAGTATTCCACTATATCACCTCTTCTTTATTCAATCATCTATTAATGGACACAGGTTGTTTCCATATCTTGGCTATTGTAAATAATGCTGCAATGAACATAGGGATGCACATATCTTTTACATTTCTTCAGATAACTATCCACAAGTAGGATTACTAGGTCACATGGTAGTTCTATTTTTAATTTTTCGAGGAATCTCTGTATTGTATTCTATAGCGGCTACACCAATATGCAATCCCACCAATAGTACCAGAGTGTTCCTTTTTCTCACATCCTCACCAACACTTGTTGTTTGTTGATTTTTTTTGATGATAGCCATTCTGACTGGTGTGAGGCAATATCTCATTGTGGTTTTAATTTGCATTTCTCTGATAATTAGTGACGTTGAGCATTTTTTCATATGTCTATTGGCCATCTTTATGTCATCTTTAGAGAAATGTCTATTCAGGTCAGGTTCTCTGCCCATTTTTTAATTGGCTTGGTTTTTTTTGTTTTTGTTTTTGTTTTTGTTTTTTTTTGGTGTTGAGTTGTATAAGTTATTTATAATTTTTTTATATTAATCCTTTATCGAATGTATCATTGATGAATATCTTCTCCCATTCAGTAGGTTATCTTCTCATTTTGTTGACAGTTTCTTTTATTGTGCAAAACTTTTTATTTTGATGTAGTTTCACTGTTTATTTTTTCTTTTGTTTCTCTTGCCCGAGAAGATATATTAAAAAATGTTACTAAGAGCAACACCAGAGAGTTTACTGCCTATGTTTTCTTCTAGGAGTCTTGTGGTTTGGGGTCTTACATTTAAGTCTTTAATCCATTTTGAGTTTATTTTTGCATATAGTGTAAAAAAATGGTCTAGTTTTATTTATTTTTTTTGCATGTATCTGTCCAGTTTTCCCAACACCATTTATTGAAGAGACTGTCTTTACCACATTGTATATTCTTACCTCCTTTGTCATAGATTAATTGACATATAGGCGTGGGTTTATTTATGAGTTCCCTATTTCATTCCATTGATCTATATGTCTATTTTTATGCCAGTATCATGCTATTTTGATTACTATAGCGTTGTAGTATAGTTTGCTAACAGAATAGTTTGCTAACAGTATAGTTTGCTAGCATGATACCTCCATCTTCGTTCTTCTTGCTCACAATTACTTTGACTATTTGGGGTCTTTTGTCATTCCATATACATTTTAGGATTATTCTAGTTCTGTGAAAAATGCCTTTGGCATTTTGATAGGGATTGAATTGAATCTATAAATTGCTTTGAGTAGTATAGACATTTTAATAATGTTAATTCTTCCTATTCATGAGCATGGTATAGCCTTCTATTTATTTGTGTCTTCTTTAATTCTTTCTTTTCTGAGTACAGTTTTTTACCTCCTTGCTTAAATTTATTTCTGAGTATTTCATTTATTTTTTTGATGTAGTTATAAATGAAATACTTTACTAAATTTATATGTTCTAATAGTTCTTTTTTGTGGACTCTTTAGGGTTCTCTTTATGTAGTATGATCTATGTTATCTGCAAATAATGACAGTTTTACTTCTTCCTTTCCAATATGGATGTCTTTTATTTCTCCTTGTCTGATTGCTGTGGCTAGGACTTCCTGCTTGTTTATGTCGGCAGCAATTACACAAAGTTGCAAGTCAAGAAGAAAAGCAAGGATGTGTTTGATGGAAGCAAGATTCCAAGTTGAATAAGAAATAAATGATTGAGTGGCTCACCTTTTATCTTGCGGATTTCAACAATCATAGCAGGTTGGAATTTTCCAGATTGGAATTAATTGAAGTTCTTATTCTGCATCTTAAAAATAGAAATTTATGAAGGATTAAAGAGAATTTTATTTAACACCCCATCTTTTTTCCCATTTTCCATGCAGCAAACGTGTTTCTTTTTGGTAATTTGGTCTAAATAAATACCTTATCATTTATACAGTATTCTGAATAATAATAATAGTAAAAAATTATATTTATTGAGCATTAATATGTGACAACATTTTAGTTACCTACTGCTGAGTAACAACCACTCTAAAATGTAGTGACTTAGAACAACATAAATTATTAATTCTCAAAATTCTGAACATTAGATAGGCAGTCATTCTGCTGGTCTTGCCCAGAATTTCCCATGTAGCTGCATTCAGCAGATAGATTGGCAGGAGTCTAGGCTCAGCTGAAACCCTTGGACAGGGCATCTCAGTTCTCCATGTGGCTAACTTGGGCTTCCATATAGCGTGGAAGTCTCAAACATTCCACGAGGGATCACTTTAACAGCAAAGAAATTAAAACTGCCAGCCCTTTTAAGACCTGGGGTTACAAGTCCCAGAATGTAATTTTCAGTGTATTCTCTCCATTATAAGTAAGACACAATTAAAATTTCCTTATTTGATTTCTAAACTTGCTGGAGATCATCTCTTTAATTAGATTTCAGTAGATTCATCAATATAAATTCATATGCAAATACAATGTATTTGTCTTGTTATTTTTAACAGGAGAAGAAAACATTTTGAGTTCAGTAATTATGAAGATTATTTAGAAGTATACTTAATAAATGCATTAGCCAAATGAATAACATCCACAGAAATAGCCAAACATACCACTTGCATCCCACCAGAATTTAAAAAATGCCTTCATCATTTGAAGTGTCCTACAATAGATGATTGGATAAAGAAGCTGTGGTACATATATACAATGAAATATTACTCAGCCATTAGAGGAGATGAAATATTGCCATTTGCAACAACATGGATGGATCTCAAGATAATCATGCTAAGCGAAATAACCCAGACAGAAAAAGTTGAAAATCACATGATATTATTTATATGTGGGATATAAACCTAAAAGCAACAAATGAACAGGACAAACAAACAGAGACTCATGTTCATGGACTAGTGGTTACCAGTGAGTAGGGAAGTGGGAGGAGGGGAGAGGTAGATGGGGTAAAGAGGGTCAAATATGTGGTGACAGAAAGAAATCTAACTATGGGAGGTGAACACAGTGTAAATATACATATACCTTACTGTTAAAGTGTACAGATGAAACTTATTGGATTTTGTTAACCAACGTCACCATAAAAAAAATAAATTAATTTAAAAAATGCCTTCATGAAAATTTTAGAAATTGGAAAAAAAAAGTCACCGGGACCAGCCCAGATTCAAGGGGAGAGAAAAGAGACTGCACTGTTTGAGTGAGGAACAGCTGATGTATACAGGGATGGGAGGAATTGTTGAGAGGCTATAGTTGGAGACTATCTACCATAGACAAGCACTGTGCATATTGCTTTAAATGTATTATCTTATGCAATTTTTCACAATAACCCTATCAGGTAATTCTTCTATTTGCCAGAATTCTTCTATTTTTCAGTATTGACAGATTGAAACTATTTACCTCTAATTTTAAAGCTCAACGAAAGCCAGGGCTTTTCCCATACTAAATAATATCTTGCCCTTTCACTAACTTTCAAAATAGGAAGAATTCCAGGTTTAGTTAGAGAGTTGTAGGTCTGCATTTGGATCTATTGCTTGCTGTAAGTATTTTTTATCTTTCAGTCTAGAGTACTTTATCTGTGAAGTAAGAATTACAATATCTTATTTAAAGGGTTCTGGCAAAGATTAAAATATAACATGTAAACTAAATATGTGAGCTGGGAAAGAGGGCCAGTGGTTTTATAAATTGGTATTAAGTAATCAAGAATACTTTTATATGCCTTCTACTAGCATTTCGGTTAATGAATCATAACCATTGAGAGCAATTTAGAGAGCCTGTTCCAGTTATCTGTTTCTGCATAGCAACCCACTTCTAATTTTCATAATTTAAAACAATAATTTATTATTCCTCACAGGTCTGTGGATCTACTGGTGGCAAGAACTCCTTAAGGATTTATTATCGTGGCTATCTTTGGAAAATACAATCTGCCACAAAGTCCTGCCTAGGTTCCTCATAATTAATATCCCAAAGCGGCATTTCCCCCCATGTTGTCTCACCTTAGTTATGTTGGCAGATTCTGTCACCTGTTATATCTTTGACTAGGAAAACCTTAGACTTGAAAGGCGCTCTGTGTCCTGTCTCTTTCAGATATCTACAAAACATTAGTCGAGAAGATTGGCTGACTGACTGACTTCTACTTCAGAAGTCTCCCTCTAACTCCCTAAGCCTCTTTGTGAAAATCTCTTAGCTTCCCTGAACTTTAGCTTGTTCTGGAAAACTGGGGAGGGAGGGTTGGAGTAGATGGTCTCGAAAGTGTTTCCCAATGGTTGACATTCTATGATTTTAAAAAAGTGATTAGACACTCTACAAAAGGAAAATACTTTATAATCCAATTTTTGCAGAGCCCTCAAAGGTTAGGAAAATATATATTGACAATCATACTCTAACACAAACATGCACATAGTGTAAATTGATGACAGGGGTTTGTATAACACCTGAACCATTTTGTAATTTGTACTATCTTAATTTGATAGAAAATATCAGACTAATATATAGTAGGACATAAGATGATTTATAATGGTGACTTTCTAATTCTAAAAGCTTGATTTCATGTTAAAGTTTGCCTTATATGTAGAGATTATTTTAAAGAATTTTCAAAAATATCTATAATTGATTTTACAGAGCAAGAGGGCAAGAATTACAGTATTATCCTTTTTGTACTGTGAGCCGTTTTGTAGATGGAGAAATAAGGAGCCAGAGAAGACTTTTATTAGGAACATTAGGTTTGGGCTTGTCTAGGAGAAAATTGTCAAAATAATTAGGAGCTTAGAAATTATAGGAAATGAGTGGTTGAAGGAACTAGAATGTTGGCTTGGAGAATTTAGGGGACTATATTGTCATCTAAGATTTAAAGGGACATTATCCGCTGAGAAAGATATTTTGGGTAGCTCCATCTAATAGAACCTGGTAAGTTATGAAGTTCAATGTAAAATCTTCAGGTCAAAGTAAGGCATTTTTTTGATAATTACAGCCCATATTCATGGCTGATGCCCCTGAAATTGTGAAGTTTCTACTAGAAATGTTTAAACAGAAGCCAAATAGTACCGTGCTAGAGATGTTGCTAGAACAATTCATGCAAAATACTGAAGTTCAGGGTAGACATAGGACTGCATGACTCTAGTTTAGGGAAGGAGTTAAACTTAAGATTCCTTTCTTTGTTTCTTTGGATGATATTCTAAGATTCCTGCCAGCACTAAGATTCTACCAAGCAACAAATGGGGGAAAATATTTGCCATATTTCTAACAAATTTCATGCAAATCTCCCAGAAAAACATGAAAATTCCAAATGGTGAATATTCAAAGTCCAAGAACAGACAGTGCACAAAAGAGGGAAATGCAAATAGTTTATAAGCTTGTGAAAAAATGTCCACCTACACTGGTAATTATAAAAATGTAAATTTAAATATCAATAAAATACCATCTTTCATTTATTAAATTGGTGAAAGTAAGAAAATTAATACACAATTTTGATAAAGGTGCAGTGAGTAGTCAGTTTCAAACATGATTGATGAAAATATAAATTTGTTTAGACTCTCCAAAAAGCAGTTTAACAAATATGTAGCCAAAGCTTTAAATAAATTTTTGAACCATTCTATATGAATATTTAGCCATATTAAACAATTATTATTATTATTAGATATAATTATGGTATTGTAATTAAGGTAAAAAAAAAAGGTTTTTTATATGTTAGAATATATATTTACAGATAAAGATGCCTAGAATTTGCTTCAAAATTATCTACTGGAAATTGAATGTGCCTACATGTGAGTATGGATGAAAAGTGATTAGTTACATATTGTTTATTGTTGAAGCTGGGAAATGGTTACATGGGGACTCATTTTGCTATTCTCTCCATGTTCCATGTGTGCAAATTTTCCATAATAAAAAGTAAAAACAGCCACAGCAACAAAAATCACATCCTTTCACCTAGATAATTTTCTATTTAGAAATATATCCTGATGAAGTGAATGGCATACAAAGGTTTATATGCACAAAGATAATTTCTGAATATCCCCAAGTTCACTATTCTGTAGCATCATTCACCTGCGTAAAACATTCAGGGGCATCCTATTGCTGTCAGAACTAAAACCAAAAGCTTGAACTCATCTGCAAGGCCTTGTATCATCTGACCTTTGTTTGCCTTGACTTTCCAGATATATCAAAGCCCTCTGTGTCCCATCACTTGGATCTTCTCTCAGGAATTACCCTCCCTTGCCCACTCTTCTTCAGAACAACTCCCACTCCTACTCCAAGACCAGGGTCAGGAGTGCTGCAAGGAGGCATTTCTGCATTTGTCAGGTAGGATTAGGCCCTCAGTCCTGTGCTCTCACAAAACTGCATGCTTCTCTCTTTTAGCCCTTTTCTCAATTCTAATTAAGTAGCTAATTATATAATTATATCCTAGTTGTGTAATGACTGCCCACCCCATCGATGACCTCCACTCTCCTACTTAGAGCTGTGTTTTCTAGAATTCCCAAATATAGCAGGAATTCAATAAAAATGGGTTGAATTAATTAACTAATAAAATAATCTAAACTCATTTCCGCCAACAAAACTCTGATTAACTCAACTGTCTTCCTTGGTAATATTTCTGAGTGTTAAAATGAAATGGCAGATTTTTAACCTTCCATGGCAATGATAGAATGAGAGGCTTAAAAGGAAGGGTGCCTCCTACTCTTTTCTCTATCTTAGACTTCTGACGTTAAATGTATTTTAGAACTAGTGGGAGCCTCCTTTGCCTTATGAGAGAAACGCATCTCAAACCTCTACTAAATGAAAATCGCCTTCATTCTATAGCCAGGACCACTTTGCACGGTGGCACTGACAGAGGGAGTTTAGAAAAACTCCAAAATGCTAGTATCTTGTCAGATAATGAGTGCCTGAGAGAGATAAAGTGATTAGGAGTGAAAAAAGAGAGAACTTGAAGTTGTACAATGTGACTCTGGCTTTTATTCCATTAGCTCAGAAATACATGTTCTGGGGACAGTTGCATTCTCTTGGCTTCTGGTCTAAGATAATGAGGCTGACAAGTTTAATCAAGGAGAGATGTTCCTGGTAATTAGATAATTCTATATTAAATTAGTTTAATTTCCAGAGCAAAAGAGTCTACTTCCTGGCTAGTTCATTTTCATAATCTAGACAATAGAAATAGGAAGCAATAGAAAAAAATGTCATCTCTCAATGCTACTGTAATTCCTGGTGATTCACATGTGCATGGTTCATTTTTTAAGAGTCCAGGCCAGAATGCCCGTCAGCGTGAGTTTGTCTGATTGTTTCCCACAATTAGATTCAGATGAAACATTTTTTGGTGGAAATTCTATATAGATGGTGGCAAGAGACACGTGATATCATTTTGTTCTCCACTTCTAACCCCCACCCCACTACACACTCACTTTAAAAATAGACAAGACTCAAGCATCTCAATAAGGCTAAGCCTTTAGGAATTCAAATAGACAGCTTCTTTTTCCTTTATAGTCTGACTAGGCCACATACTTAAGGTTTTGTTTATTTCTGAATAAACAAAGATCTGGGCTCACCATTGACTTAGCTTTTTCAGTTAATCTCCATAAACTTAGGCTAACAACTCTGGACATGCTTTCCACAAAGACTCCAAAATACTTTTAAAGACATCCCTATACAGGGAGTTGGCCATTTGTTTGGAAGAATTGCCTAAGGGTTGCACCTTGGGAAATGTTAGACAAGGAAAGAAAGATATAAGGATAAATGGACATTCTCAATGTAGGTCAGCATTCTTGTTTAGCAGAGCCGTTGTCATTTGCTTTCATTCATTCAAACAAATAATTATTGAGCCAAGTGCTGTTCTAAGTTCTGGGTTATGGCCATGAGCTAAATCAACAAACCATCCTTCTCCTCCTACTTGAACAAAAATTTTTTCTCTTTTGTACAAAAGTAAATGTTTGTGGAAGATTAAAAGATGTTTCTTTTTGAAAACACATCATTGGTATTTCTGTAGAGATAAATAAGTACCTAAAAACAAAACAAAACAAAGCAAAACCCTGAGAAGATATGCCAGAATGTTGATGCTCACATCTTTTCCTGTGGGAAGTTAGTGACTTCAGTGTTCATATTTGCCTGATTGGCATTTTTCCGTGTTTCCCATGCATTACCATGTTTCTGTGTAACGATGAATTTGTATTAGTTTTGTTACCTGGAAAACAAAAAATCCCTGCTCTCAAGAGCTCTGTCCTAGATAAAGTCTCCAAAGCCAAGGTACACTGGCCTGAGCCTGAATGGTATGGACAAAAGGAAACCCCAGTTTCACAGAGGGAGTATCAGGACTGGTTTTGAAGCTAAAAGCTTTCTCTGGAGGTCCTGAGAGGAAGGGTGCAGAGAGGGACAAATATCCTCAGGCTTTAGTTTAGGTTAATACCACAACGATGCCACTTAATTGTTTATTTCAATTTGACAATGAGATACTATCTTTAGCTTTATCTTTCTTGAACAACTAAAGGTGTGAAGGTACCCTAGGTTAGCTATGTATTTAGTTATTTTCTGAGCAAATTCTAGTATGGAGTAATCACATTATCCCATAGGATTCCATTTATTCTCCTCAGGACAGAAACAGAGCTGATAGAGGCCTAAGCTGAGCATGTCTGGAGAAATTTTAAGTTCGTGTCTTCATTAAATATAAAGGAGAGTGAGCATGGAAAGAGGAGAGTCTGTATGGAGATGATTGATTTGAATTGCTAGCTTATCACTGAAGTTGTCTCAGCTAACAAGTGTGCCTGGAGGAGACACACTGAGTGCCTGGCCCCCAGGTGGCTGCTGGGGTGTATGGTGCAGAGGCATGTGCCCTGCCCTCATGGAATATCCAATTCAGGAAAGGGATGGGTACAACACAAACAAATAATTATGAATGTGTTAAATATTGGAACCAAGCAGAACATGACAGAAAGTAATGGGAAGGAACTACTTAGAACAGTCAGGAAGGCCTCTGAGATGAGACATTTAAGGTCAGATGACAGTTAAAGGATGAGAATGAGCCAGCATTCATACATGAACCACCAGCAACTACGGTACAGTTTAGAGATGACCTTTGTTTCTTCAGAAAGATCCAGATTTTGCCTTCTATTTCCATTTTCTAGATTCTGAAAATGAGCTTGCCAGGAAGTTGAGAAAGGAAAGGCTAAATATTGTTTTAAATTCAAGTTGGTACCATTATAACTAATTGAAAAAATTCAAATCAAGCTACTAATCAAAATCTGGTTACTAATTTCTATATTTTAAGCAACTGCAATGTGCCATGTGATAACAAATATTGTTGTTGTTATTGTTTTGTGTTTTTGTTTTTTACATAGAAACACACGCTTTTCCATTTATCAGCAATTGCTATGAGGATCCCAGACTTATTCTTCACATCATGAACAGGTAAAAGCAACTGTCCTGTTTTATTTTACTTTCCCATGTCCATTGACACCTAAGTTCCTTCAGTATCTTTTAATATATGAAAGTTAATTATGCAAACACTAACTAATTTGATCACAGTAGTACCTTTTTTTTTTGATGTTGTTGTTAAATGGGTAGCTAATTACTTTATCCAGGTCTCTTCTCATAAAAACTGTCACTAGGCTGGTGACCAGAAAATAATTGCCTTTTGTTTCTCTTTGTAATATTTTATCACAGTCTCACAAAAGGATAAAATTAAGTCTATGCAGAACAGAATTTAGAAGGGCTCATAGTTGTAAGAATTTTATAATGATTCTTGTAAAGCAGAATTGCATTAAAACAACTATAGCATGAGGAGATACTCTCTGCAATGACACCCCATCCTCTTTTCCAGCTCGGAAACAGGCTGTGTAATTCCTGCCTCAGGAATTTCGGACAAAGTAGAGATAAATAAGTACCTAAGTACTTAAGAAAAATAAGTACCTATAAAAGGGGTTATATACCCCTTTTATAACTGAAAAACCCAAGGGGATAGATTACATAAGGTCAGTGGTTCTCAAACTCCAATGTGTACTAAGATCACCTGGAGGGCTTGTTAAAACACAGATTGCTGGGTTTTAAAAGTGGGGGATTAATTAAAACAATGAACACACACTACAAGCTTCTTGTAAGTAGTTGAGTGTTTGAAACATGATAGCTTAGGATTTTCTGTTATGAGAATTGATCTCATGGATATGAGAAGGGCACAAACTATTTGAAAATTGCATTTTCTTCATAGTGGGAAAACATTGCTAAGGAAAACTGATTCAGAACTGTTAGCATCGTTTTGAATGATCAGATTCACCGAGAAATCAGAATCATGGAGCTTCTTGGTCTCTCCTATTATTTAGTAGCTTATTGCGGTATAATTGACATACAATAAGCTGCATATATTTAAAGTGTCTTGATGTACGTATACATCATGGAACCATCAGCACAATCAAGGAAACACACATTTCCATTGCTCCCCAAAATCTCCTGTGTTCCTCTGTAATTCCTTCTTCTCATCCCTCCTCTAAATCTCCCACCAGGCAACCACTCATCTGCTCTCTGTTACCATACACTACACTAGTTTGCATTTTCTAGAATTTTGTAAAAATGATTCACACAGTATATACCCTTTTTTTATATGGCTTCTTTAACTCAGCAATATGATTTTAAGATTTACCCATGTTGTATATATTGAGTTTATTCCTTTCTGTTGCTGAATAATATTCCATCATATGGTAAACCACAATTTGTTTATCCATTCATCTGCCGATAGACATGGCTTGTTTCTGATAAACCACCGAATGTTTTTTATTTTCTCACAACCATCTCACAAATCATTCTTTCCCCCCATTTTACAGATAAGGAAATGGAGACTCAGAGAGGCCAAGTACCTTGTTGAAGGGTCACGGAGAGTAGTCGGACCATCGAACCTTAAATTGTTAGAATGTTAGAGTTGAGAGGGACATCAGGGCACCTCTCTTGCTCTGTTTTTAAACTGCTTGGTGTTGAGATTTGAATTGTGAGCAACAAGAATTAAGCATTTCTTTTCATTTAGGGTAAAGTCAGCAGGCCCTTCTTTGCCAGCTAAATGCTGATACTCTTATCGCAATTTATTCTTAACATCTTCTATCATAGGGAAATATTCTGAGATGTTCTATCAACCTAAGGAGACCTCTCTTTCCATGGCAGCAGCACTGTGCTGGAGCTGGCTTGTATAGGCTCATAAGAGCTGATTGTTAAAGTTTTAGAAGTTAAGCTGAGTTATTTTAAAAACTAAATAATGTAAACTTTTAATAAATATATGATATTAAAAACAAAGTTAATAAATACTAAAAACTCATTGCTTCCTAATTATTTTACTACACTATACTATTATCTAGGCTCTCAAGGTTATTTACATCTAATATATCTGTGTGGTGAAAATACTCCATAGTGATGTGTTGCCACATGTTTCTTCCCAATTCTGCATTTAGTGATGTAATGTTGGTAGCTTGAAGTCAGCCTTGGTAGGAGAATTTATACCATGAAAATTGGCAAAAGCTATAAATCGGGGTTTGACTTATTATTTTGTTGATTGCTAGACTTAATGTAATGGAGAAAATGATAATTATGCAGATGAACTTTTAAAATTCATCATATCTGTAGCCATTACATTGTGACTAGTATAGAAATTGAGAAATTATTCTTCTAGTATTTGAAACTATTATATAATTTAGAAAATAAGTTGCTGACATCATTGATGAATAAGTCAAATTCTGATATATATATTTATTGTAGTACCTCTATTACTTGTTAACATAAACAAAAATATTAACTGATATTTATGGTGAAACTACACTTAGCCAGCACACTACTGCATGAAAGGATCTGGGGTCTTTGAAAACTTTAGAGAATGTCATGTCTACAAGACTAGTTAGTTTTTGTCTAGACTACATAGGGGGCCAAAGCGAAAGCAGAGAAAAAAAAGAAGATAATTAAATTAGAGCCGCTAATGAAATATATGGCATTTAAAACTTAATGTTAATTTTTAAAAATAAATACTATAAGATGTTTTAGAAAGCTATAAAATAAAAATCTCCCTCCCATCTGTATCCCCAAAACCATGTAGTTCCCCTCCCCTGAGGCAACCTCTGTTACCAGTTCTTAATTTCCTTGAGGAGGTGGTCTACGAATAAACAAGTAATATCATATATTTCCCCCCATCATTTTTATGCAAATGATACTATAAAATACATGCTATTTTACACTTTGTTTCCCCCCAACATATCATAAAACTCTATTCTTATCAGTGCTATGGCTTCATAATTATTATAGAGTATGGATGTAGCATTACTTATTTACCTATTATTTAATTACAATACAGAGGTATTGTAATGGTTGAGTAGGACTTAATTTTACTGCATGTATTTTAATTATTCAGGTATCTGCTCTTATTTTGTGGCTTTTGTCTCTCTCCTCACAAAGTTATAAAGTGAACCCACTCATGTAAATATAGCATACGTTTACCGAACATCTGCTAGGTGACTTGCACTGGGAGAGATACAAAAATAAAATTTTAAGACATAAATTGGTCTTAACATTCTTATCATCTAGCTTGGAAATGAGGAAATAAGAGTTTAATAATGACCCAGAGAGCAGATTAGAAGCTGTCACAAGTCCTCATCATTTAGTTAGATTTGACCTTGGATTAGTTATTTAATCCAGGGGTCTCCAACCCCTGAACTGCAGACCAGTACCAGTCTGAGGCCTGTTAGGAGCCAGGTTGCACAGCAGGAAGTGAGCGGCGGATGAGCGAATGGACCTTCATCTGTATTTGCAGCCACTCCCCAGCTCCACCTCAGATCATCAGGTATTAGATTCTCATAGGAGGACCAGTTCCTGGTGCCAAAAGGGTTGGAGACTACTGAATTCCAGTGATTATTTATCCTCCTACACATAAATGTTCTTGTCTTTAAAGTGAGGATGACTATATTTGCCTTGATCATCTCTTTGGGTTGTTTTGAGGCTCTGAGAAGACTGTGTTTGTGAACACTTTTGGGCCACATATGTCTACATAGGCACATCACCTGTCCAGCCTTGTCTTGTCCACATTGTGTCCAGCCGTACTGAACTTGTGCTGGGGCAGTTCCTCCACATCTAAGCCTCCTCATGTGCTGTGTAACTCTATCTGGGAAGCATAATCACCATTGCTCTTCTTACTCTCTCTCAGCTCCCTGCTTTCCTGACCTCTCAAGTTTGGATCAGGTACCCTTCCTATTGGCACCCTGAATGTCTCCATCATAGTATTGCCGTTGCTAGATCATGAGAGAGGAGTCTTGCTCATAATTGTATCCCAAGCCTTGATTTATGTTTGGGAAATGAGTAAGTTAAAGAATTACCTCTAAGGCAATAAGGAGAAGAAAAAACAAGCCGAGTGTACCAAGACCAGGAGGAGCTTTACTGACATTCTTTTCTTTGGTCTTCATCACACTCTATGAGAGAGGAATTATTATTTCCATTTTACAAGTTCAGGGAATTAAATAATGTTGGAACCCAGTGCTGGCAGACTCAAAGGACTCTCTCCATAATATCATTCTGTCTCTTGATTATCACTCTTTCTCCCAATGCAATGGCAAACATTGATTGATAATTAACCACAAGTGTGTGTATCATCTTGGTCCTCACAAACCACACTAAGAAGTAGATGGTATCATCACTTGCAGATAAGAAAATGAGAATG
This sequence comes from Pteropus vampyrus, assembly GCF_000151845.1. Lineage (NCBI taxonomy): Eukaryota > Metazoa > Chordata > Mammalia > Chiroptera > Pteropodidae > Pteropus > Pteropus vampyrus. The sequence goes on along the minus strand of NW_011889595.1, from coordinate 333,695 downwards.
ACCAGAGGTAAAGTGATTCATTAAAAAGTGATGTAAATTTCCAAAAAAAATGAAAAGTCACTGTGAGCTATAATAGGTTGAGAAAACTTTGTGGTGGAAGAGAGATTGGAGTTGATACTCAAAGAAAGGGTAGAATTAGATAGAATTAAAATTTTCAGGAGTAGGGCTTCCAGTTGAGGAAAGGAAGATAGTGCATGAGTGTTTGAGAAACAGTAAGGAGGCCAGATGATAAGAGTGAAAGTTCATGATTAAGAGTTAGGAGAACATAAAGATGGCAAAGTTAGTTGACTATATTATGGAATGTCTAGAAAAGAAATGCCACAGAAGTTGTATCCTAAAGGAAATAACTGTGTAGATGTGACATGATGAAGGTATATCTGATATTTCCTTTCCTTTTAAAATGGGATTTATATGTGATTTATCTAACCTCCTTGAGTATTTAGCTAGCTTTAGCTAATTTTTGTTTTCCTTGACAAGAATCATAACTTGTCTATCCTAGAATTTCTCTTTCTGAGAGATAGAAACCCTGAGAAATAAAAATTGCTAAGAACCTTTAAACTCTGCTATTTCAGGGTGGAGAAGGACATACCATTCTACTCTGTGAAAGTAGACTTGTAGTTGAGAAAACATTGGAGTTAAATGTAATTTGTGGAGCAAGACCTTGGAGTAAATCAAATGGCTTATAAGGGAAATTGTGTTTTCCTTACTCTCCTTAATTGATTTCAAACTCAGCTGAAACTCCTCAGCACGGATCAGCCATCAACTCTTGTGATTAATGTTTTTCTTATATTTGGCCATTAAGCTCTTTCCTTCAAAACACTTACTCACCAATGTTTTCAAAGTAGGGGTTTCATGGGATTCTTGCCTGCTTTTCTTTGACATGCTTTCTCCTATTCTCCTTACCTTCCATGGGGGACCCAACACAGGAAGGGCACAACTGACCAGCAGTTGTCCTTTAATTAATGAGAGACTCAGGGGTGTTTGACTTACATCTACTATAGATCAAGAATCTGGCCTTGAAGAGACAAAGGTCGACCAGTATATTTTCAAGCTCCCATGTACCATGGGAAGCTTTAGTTGGGAACTGTTTTAAATGCAGAAGAACTCAGGGCAGCAAAGAGCTGAGCATTTGCGCTCCTGAGGCCTGGCTTCCATGGACAAGTTCACAGTTGGCTTGGGTAAGCAGGGATTTCAGTCCCTGTGCCTTACACTTATTCCTGCAAGGAGACACTGCCCTAACTTGGGTGATCATATAATTAATTTATCATGAATACCAGAACATTTTTAACATTTAAAAAAAAGTTAAAAATAATTAAAACCATGCAGTTTTAAAGGAATACAACATCTATGGCATTCCTGGAAAAGGAATGTCTCAGAAGTTGTATCCTAAAGGAAACTGGAATAATTTTGTAGAAGCGACATGATGAAAGGTATATTTGTTGAATGACAAATTAGTTTTATTATGTTATTGAACTTATAAGGTAGTTCTATTCAAAAACTATTTTCAAAAATAAAATTGTTTCCCAAAATAAAAGTAGCATGCCCATATACATTGAAGTAAAATTTTTTAAAAACTTCTTTATAGTAATTATTTGAATGAAAAAAATAGCAAAAGAAGAATAATTATTCTTGATATATAGTAATATACTTTAGTAAGTTTCTTACTCAGGTATAATCTGTCTCTAATACCACATGATAGGTATTTTTTTCCTGAAGACTATATTCTTTTTCAATAGGGTCTTTTTATTTTGAATATTTCATAAAATTACCTGAAACTACTTTCAAATTGTCATTTTATAATTAACTTAAAATTGTTAGCATCTTTTTTTTTTGCCTTAGTTATATTCTAAACTTAAAAATTAAATATGTTAAGGTCTACATAATACCTAGTAAGCTCAGAGTAAAGAGGAAGAGAGTTTCAATTCCAATTTTCTTTTTATACATTAAAATGTATAAATATTTAAATATATTTTTATAAGTGCTGTTTTTTTGCCTCTTTTGAGCATTAATTTTGCATCTTTGACAAATATTTGTTAAAAGGCAAAAGTCAAAAAATTCTCTACATTATGATTCTTTTGAGTATTTCAACAAATATGGATGCTGCAAAAATATAAACCTTATAAATTTCATTTTATTCAAATTTATGCAATTAAAAATAAGAGGTCCATCAAACATTTCTTTCTGTAAGTCAAAATAGTCCAAAGTGCAATTATGGAATTTTAAAATTAAATCTTGTAAACCATTTAAACTCTCTCTCATAGATTATTTTGTTCATTTCCCACCTCGCTTTTATATGGCTTAATTTCAATATCTTCCTGTTTGCAAGCTTTACTTTTAATAATTACAATTTGCTAAAATGTAAAAAAAGCTGGTTTTGAGGTGCTCCATTCATTGTCAATTAATTCTTCAATTAAAGATTTCAAACTGATTGTGAACAAAATGCAACCAAAATTTATGGGACACATTTACAAAATATGTTTAATGCCATTATAGTACACTTATGTTGAGTTAGAAATATAATCTTGAAAGACTCTAATGTTTATAAAATCTAATTAATGTTGTCGCATACTACCATAATGAGTATTTTCTTGCTTCGACATCAATGTCACCATGAAAATATTTGTAAATTTTGACCACATGGCTTCTATTTCAGTTGGTAGAATAGCGCACAGCTTGTTTCATAATAATTATGAATCATGTACATAGCAAGCAATGCCAGTACATTATGCTTCATAACTTTAATTTAATAATTACATTGTTCTTTCCACAATCTGTACACCACCAAAATTTGTAAACATATTATGGCTGGAAAAACAAATAATAATTTAATCTTACTGTTGAACTCTATAACTGAATTTACAATAGTATTTGCAATAATTTCAGATGTTTCATTTTCAACAAAACAAAATCTTAAAACTGTTACTTTGATTCCATAAAAAATTAAATGAAAACCTTCAACTACTGTTAGAGTTATGGTGATTTATATTTCAATCATGTGATGACATTGATATGAAATTGGTATCATTTAATTGTTGGGCAAGTTCTTATGCTAAAGGAGTCAAAACATTATCAGCTATCACTTTACAGGTGGATATATATAAGGAAACTTGGAATTAATGCAGGGCAAAATTAAAACAGGAAAGGGCCATTTGCTCTAAATGAAAAGTCTTGCTTCAAAAGGGAGTGTGTAAATGAACCTTCTGAAGCTGCACTTGCTATATTGAATCCCAATCTTCTTAAATTAACTTTTAACCTTTGAAATAGACCCTGATGATTTTTCAGCAGATTTGTATCTCCTCATTTTCAAGTGGTCAGTGATATTGCTATGGGTCCCATAGTGGATAGTAAGAGTATACATTCTGTGCAAGTTTTACTTTTATGATTAACTCTTTTGAGAAATGGAAATTCTGTACTTAAGTTTTCATTAAACTCATACTTTTTTTTTTCATTGAGGTCATTGTTATTTAAAGGGTTTATTGTAAAATAAAAAAAAAATTGTCAAACAATAAAAGTCATGGATTTACATCGTTCAGTAACTAAAAGCATTCATAATGAGTTCTATGGCAGGACTGCTCATGTTTTATTTTATGTACATATTTTATATATGTCATTTTCCACTAACCTGGTGACTATGTATCTACAGAGAATGTCACCAGCTGATAGTCCCAGTGGTTGGCAGAGCAAGTAACATGGAATATTTCTCCAACCACCACCTGAGACCAGGAGTTATTTGTCCCTAGCAGCTCATGACTGAGTATATATTATTTTTATCAGTGAGGGCCATGAAAGGGAAGTACTAGCTACATTGCTTCTGGAAAGAGTTGAGAAAAGAAAAATGGGTAACTGTTATTGCAGATTTTTTTCAGATTTTACCATGTGTTTAAGTGAAAACTCAACATTGCGTAAGCATTTCATATACTATTCAAAGAGACCATGGCAGAAGGTATAAAGTGGCTATCAGTCCAACCAATCTGGCTCGTTTTAATTCAACTGCTAATAAAATCACTTCACTAAAACATGAACTATCTGGAATGAGTGCTACACCAAAAGGATGCTGAGAATATAAGTGTAAATTGGGATTCTTCTCAGTAAACTGGGGTATAAAATCAGCCTGGCCCTGATCCAATTTTTTTGGTTGGATTTGGCTCCATGACTGTCAGCTTCCTGAGTTGTCATTAAATAAAATTTCTCATGTCTTTATTTTTAAAATAAAACAATTCACTGACTTGTGAGTTCATTTAACTTCTGGAACAGGACATTTAGTAAAGCATTATTACAAATGTTATGCTTAGCCTCACAATCCGGAAAAAATCTAGGTTCCTGCCTAAGCCACAAGGCCTGTGTAAGGCCTCTCCCTCTCCCATATCACCTGAGCCTCATCTTATTCCACTCCTCTTACATCACCACTCTCTGCCATGCCTGCCTTCAGCTCTTCTCATAAGCCAAGTGTTATGTATCTTCAGAGCCGTTGGAGGCTGCTCCCTTGCTTGGAATGTTCTTCCTCCCACTCAACCAAGCTTGGCTCCAGCGCTTCCTGGGATGATCTCAACTTAGTCTTCACCTCCTTAGAGAGTTCCTCCCTGGCTGTCTACCTAGAGGAGGTCTCCCTTGTTTTTTTTTTTTCAATCTCAGCCCATATTTGTTTCTTTCACAGAGCTTATTGCTTTTTGTTGCGATTAGTTTATTTGTTGGCTTATTTATTTTATTGACAGTCTTTACCATGAGAATCTAAGACCTATGCCCTTTCATCTTTAGATTCCCCAGAGCTGAAAAGGGTGTCTGGCACCAAGCACTGAAGAAATATTTGTTAAATGAATGGAAAAATACATTAATATTGTGTTTAAGATGTAAAATACATATCAAAAGATTTAGATCAAATTTAATATATTTGAAAATGTTGATTATAATATCAAATTTCTAAAAATTAGTTTTATTTTCAAAATAATTTTTATTATATTCACTTTATATTCATTTTATTATATATTTATTATATATAGCCCCAAAGGCACCAGTCTGCTCACTCTGCACTTCCCAGACCCTCCAAGTCTTCAAGCAAAAGGGCAGGGTCAGAGCTACTCAAGTAGCTCTGTGGAAAAATATTTAGTGATATGAACAACTGTGCTATATTAAGTGACAAAAGCAGAAGATACTAGCATATGTGACACGTGATACCATATTTTTAACTTACAAAGGCAGAGAAATATTAATGCAGAGAAAAAGACTGGATGATAATATCAATATACCAAAATATTAACCCAAAATTTTAATGATCATTTTCTCTGGGTGGTAAGAATAAGAGGGATTCTTCCTTCCTTCCTTTCTCATTAATATTAATGAAGAAAAAGAAGTAGTATAGGGAACAATTATAATTAGTCAACAATTAATTTTCTTTTTTTAATTATTATTAAGTATTATTAAATATTAATTTTCTTTTTTTATTATTATTTATTATTATTGGCATGATCAACAAAGTGCAATAAATTTCAAGTCTACAATTCAACAATATGCTTTCATATATTGCATATATATTGCATTGCGTGTTCACCACCTATAGTTAGATTTCTTTCTGTCACTACATATTTGACCCATTTTAGCCCATCTACCTCCTCCGTCCCTCCCCACCCCACCACCGTCTGGTAACCACTAGTCTATTGTCCATGTCCATGAGTCTTTGTTTGTCCTCTTTGTTTTTTTTAGGTTTATATCACACATATAAGTGATATCATGTCGTTTTCAACTTTTCCTGCCTGGCTTATTTCACTTCGCATGATTATCTCAAGGTCCATCCATGTCTCAAATGGCAGTATTTCATCTCTTCTTATAGCTGAGTAATATTCCATTGTATATATGTACCATGTCTTCTTTATCCCATCTTCTATCATAGGACACTTCATTTGCTTCCATGTCCTGGCCTCCATGAGTAATGCTGCTATGAACATCCAGGTGCATATATCTTTTCAGATAAATGTTTTCAGGATTTTTGAGTAAATACCCAGAAGATGGATTGCTGGTAGTTCAATTCTTAGTTTTTTGAGCAAACTCCATACTGTTTTCCATAGTGATAATTTTCTTCACTTAAAAATATACATTAAAAATTGAAAAGTTAAAGAGGAGATATGAGTGAGAGAGCATAAATATCCCATCCACTCATATCTCCCTGACTTCCAATTTTCTTCCTCAGAGCCAACCTCTGTTAATACCTTTTCGTATTTAAAAACAATTTGTATGAACAAATATACATGTGTGTTTGTGTATATATGTATTTTCTTCTCATTTTTACATAAATGTTAGCATAATAAATAATTTTTCACATTTATCAACAATTTATCATGAAGATTTTTCCATATGTATACCTATATACACTATCTTCATAATTATTTTTGTTTTTTAAAATAAACGTTTATTTTTCATTTACAGTTGGCATATATCATTATTCTAGTTTCAGGTGTACAACATTGTGATTAGATATTTACATAGCTTACAAAGTGATCACCCCAATAAATCTAGTACCCATCTCACACCATACATAGTTATTGCAATACTATATTCCCTATGCTATACTTTACATCCCCATGACTGTTTTGTAACTACTAGTTTGTACTTCTGAATCCCTTCCCCTTTATCACCCATGCCCCCAAACTTCCTCTCATTTGGCAACCTTTAAAATGTTCTCTGTACTTATGAGTCTTTTTCTGTTTTGTTTGTACATTTATTTTTATTTTTATTTTTTGTAGTGAGTGTACCTCAACATACATTTATGTGCACCTGTGAGTATATTTGCGGGTTCATTTCCTAGAATGCAATTGCTGAGTCTAAGAGCATGGCATTTAAACTCTGGTGTTTTTTATCTTTCGAGGTTGCACCAGTTTGTATACCCACCTAAATATATGTGAGGGCCTCTTTTCCCACAAACTTACCATGCTTTTTTAACACTTATCGATCCATAGATAAAAATGGAGTCCTGTAGTTTTAATTTAATTGCTCTTATTATGAACTAATTATCATGTTCTAGCTGTAAATTTTAAAAGATATTTAGATTATTATTTTCAAATTCTCACAATAAGGGAGGGTATTACAAGAAAAAGGTTCTGTTGAGCCCGGATGAATGAATAACCAGGGTACAGATGACAGCTAGGTTAGAGATGGCAGACCCAAAGCACAAGTACTGCTCTTCCGCCTTCATGTCAATAATCCATTATGTTTTGTTTTGTTTCTAAGCATGGATGGATCCTCAGAATGTTTCTCAACACAGCTCTAGGGTGTCCCATCACAATTAGAATTGACATCTTTGCTTATACTATTTGCCATACTTGTTTCAAATAGCTTATAACTAAGTAAAATAAAGGGACAAAAACCTGAGCTATGGCATCTCGCATGACAACAAATATAAAAGAGAGAATTTCTCTTTCATGAATCTCTATATAAGACCCAGCCTGTGTTAATGGCTAGTTTGATGGACTTTTTTTTTTTTTTCCAGAGAATTATTAAATATATTGAGCTCCAGTAATGCACAACAGCAATCGATTTGTTAATACACCTTCAGGGGCTGCTTTCTTTTCTGGCTTTGCACTCCTCTTCTCTGAGTATTCCCTTCCCCCTCCAAATAAACTTTTTGCATCCAAATCCTTGTTTCAGATCTCTTCTGAGAACCCAAACTCAGATACAAACTTTATCTTATTTAACTTAAGAAATGCAAAGCTGGGGGCAGGGCTCTGCTGAAAAGCAAGGCCTGATACTGGCAGTTGGGGAAGCAAACACATACAGCACATAAAAGGGTCACCCTTCTCCATGGTCTCAAGCTCCTGCTTTTACACTCTTTCCTGTTTTATCTTTTCATCATTACCTTCGCAAATGTAACATCAAAGTAATTCCTTAAAGACATTAAAACTTTTAAGATGTGCAACTTTCGTTTTAAAAAATTTGTTTTTACAATGTGTGACTTTTGAAAACTCCATTCAGTGGCAGGTACTGGATCTCTTCCTCCTTGCACATACTTAATCCCCCTCCAAATAAAATAGCCACAACTCTCCCTGCTTTAAGTGAGTGGCTTTTCAGCTCCTCTGAGTGGTCTGCCATCTACCTTCTCTCAATTCTCAGGATATTGATGACCGGGGAAAGGCAAGCATCTGCTGACTGATAGGGACCCAAGAACAAAGCATGGAAAAGAAAATTTGGCTCCAGTAGAGTTTTCCTTCCTTCCTCCTTACACATCCAAAGAACTTTTGCTCTGAAAATCTTTCTATGGTTGAGCATAAGAGTTTATTGGGTAGATTTAATGGAGATGTCTCACCAGAGCCTCTCATACCTTCCCCACCGAATTCCATCTTAAACCTGCATTACACTTACCAGAGTAACTCCTTCAGACACAGTCAGTAGATATTATCATGTTTTATTACTTTTTTTTTTGCAGTGGTTAAATTTTATGACTTTTAGAATCTCCTATTCCCAAGAGCCTCAGAACATTGGATGTGTCTTAATATGGAGATATTAAGATTCTCTCACAGCCCTTTACCTACAAAGTACAGTGGAGGCAATATTTTAGGGAAAGTGCCTGAGACACTGAGAAATTGAACAATTTTCTTCAATTTCTTCTGTATAAAGTGATTCAAATATTTTGGAATGATAAACTTTTTGAAGGATAATCACACCACTATAATTTAGTGGATTTAAATTTAAACACACATTGTGTTTCCACGCACTTAGGCCTCTGTTATCCAATATTATCCCATGATGTCTCAGAAATATTACATACACACACACACACGTGCGCGTGTGCACACACACACACAATCTTAGTGGAAACAGAATCAAAGAATAACAAACATGACTATATGCTAAATGATTTGGAAATTGTCATTGTTATCGGTAGCCCAAGAAAAAAATAGCTAATAGCTATTACTCGAGTGCAGGAAATGGTGGTGTGTACTGAAGACTATAGATAGATCTTCAACAGATTCTTAAATTTTAACTTTTATGGAAAAGCCAAAGGAAAAAGACAGATAGAATCACTTTTACATCGAAAAGATGTCAAAGGGAGAAAAGTCAGTTGGTTAATCATTCAGAGTCTTCCAGAATATATAATTATCAGTAGAGCCCCAGGGTAAGCACATTGATGATCATAAGTATTTCTTGATGGTGTGTTAGCATTTTCAAAAACTCCATTAGTTATTTTCATGTTACTCAGGGGAAATCAGACACTGATGGAACTGACTTGTACCAACTAAATTCACAAGAGCCTGATTGATATATCCAATTACCAATTGACTAATTTGGAGTGGAAAAAATAGAGCTATTAAGAGATCCAAAATATTCATGTTCTCAGGTCAGTATTTTCTCTCACTTGTGGGAAAATATGCCCAGGAAGTCAAATTATTATTGAAAAGTTGCTTGGTAAAAAGTCAGACTAAAGAGATTTGGATCATCTTAATAAGAAGTGTCATTATAAAGAATCCATTGAAGATTAAATGATTTGGATAAAATGACTATGTCTTTTTCAGAGGCTTAGACTGTATATTCTCAGCAAAATTTTAAAACTTCTCTCCTTAATACATTTTGGCGATAATGCTCAAGTCCCCATAGAAAAACTCACGTCTAAATTATGTTTTAAAGTCTACGGCCATGCTATTCTGAACAAGCCCGATCCTGTCTGATCTCAGAAGCTAAGCAGGGTCGGGCCTGGTTAGTACTTGGATGGGAGACCACCTAGGAAGACCAGGTGCTATAGGCATAAAAAATAAATAAAAAAATAAGGGATTGTAAGCTGACAAGGTCCTTGCAATCTGTAAAGTCAACCAAGGGTTGCCTTGTCTAAAAAAAAATTATGTTCTAAAGGTCATTTGTTACTGACTCATTTACTAGAGCCAACTCTTTTGGTCTGAACTTGGTGTGGCTTGACTATAATTTTTTTTTATAGTAAAGTCTCCAAATTCTATCAGTACAATTAAGAGAGATTTCCTTCATAATATATTTTTTCTATTAGCTTTCACCTCTGTCTTTAAACACCGCTATCTACTTCCCCTGCCAATGACTTTTATCTTTATGTCATTCAGATCATTGTGCCAAAGACTGGGAGCTTTGGAAATGACGCAATACTGCACTCCAATGCAACTACAGTCTGTCTGTCCCATTTTGCTAGCAGTTATCACTTTAACACTTCGCTAGCAAATAAGTTGGGAACCGAAGGACGGGATTTCTGCCTCATGGATCCTCCAATTTTCTTGATTGTAAGAAGCAAGTTAAAGGCAAATATTAAACAAACTGAACTTCCCACATTTTCTATGGATAGAATTTGAGAGTTCAAAGCCATGATTGAATTTATTAACAATATTAGATTTATCAGGAACAAAATAGCATATTCCTTCTTCTAATCTTATATCCTTAGCATTTCTCACAGTGTCTGGTAGAGAATAAGTGTTGGGAGACAATTCTCTATGGATTTCTCACATTATACATATCTTTTAAATAGAGGCATTAACTGCCTTTGTTTTGGACTATTTGTCAAGGATGTTTGTATAGCAAACTTCCTTAGAAGAGTAAGGAAGTGTCTCTTTCAATAGCAATAAGCAGGCATGCTTACTATTTAGTATAAAAGATCTAGCATCCCTATACTCAAGAGTTCTTCTCAAATGCTGATGCTGGCTACTGCTACTGCTATAAATAATAGTCTTTTGTTTCTAACCCAGGAGTCTCACGGCTTCTGCCAGCTTCTATGAAACCCAGGAGTCTCATGGCTTCTGCCAGCTTCTATGAAACAGTTCAGCTTAACTAACTTGTTAAGTTGAACACAGGGTAAAATCTCATATCTTTCACAGTTCTGGAGTGTAAGTGCTCAAAAGAAAAGTCTGTTGAATGAAATAATTTTTAAAATGTTTAAAGAGGTTATTATTCTTCTGACTAATCAACAATTACCCAGAGAAAAAGCCCAAGAACTTCTCTTGGCTAGGAGATATTTCACAATATATTTTTATTAAAGTACCAGTGTGTGTTAGTCAGCCTGTGTTTATTTTAGATATCAATGTTGACTTTAAAATGTTGGCAGCAGTGTGTTTGGACTTGGTTAAACATTGAGTTATATAATAGGAACCAGTTATATATTTAAGCATTACCTAGTCCTATAGGAACTACAGATTTTGTATAGGTTCTACTTGCTTCTGCATCAATGTCCCTAGTGGATAAGACTATAGTTTTGGTACACAGCTGAAATTTTATTCTCTCTTTCTAAAAATAACAACTAATTATCTTGAATTTCATTTGGAACACAAAATACTGACTTTGGTGTTTATTTTTCCATTTGTTGCAGAGGTGAAATTGTTTTTCTCTTCGTTTTAGAATGTCTGGCAAATCTGAGCCTGGAAACCCTTTACTAGGAGTCTTAGTCTTTATGCATGGCAGATGGCCAAGCTGCTACCTGTTCCCCTCCTATTAATCATGACTCTGAGAGACTGCACAGAAGGCTGGTGCCAGGCAGCTGAGGATCCGGAAAGAAAAAGGTTTTCCAAAGATAAACAAGTGATTTAAGGTCAATCATCATTTTTAACTATTTTAGAAGGTATTTGGCATGTCAGGAGGGAAAATGTGCTAGGATCTAGGAGACAGACATAGGTTTGTTTCTAGACTTGCCTCTTTTTCTATGGTTCTGAGAGAGTCATTTGGTTCTCCGAGTTTTAGTTTGCTCACTTGTAAAATAGTAACAATAATGCCTGCTCTGCCTATATCTTAACATTGTTTTTGAGTAGCAAATGAAATAGTTCAATTCCGGTCAGTAACGTAACAATCATTTGGTCCTTTTATCAACATTTTTTGGCATAAATTTAGAAGGGCTTTGAAGACCATAAAGGTTTACATAAATGGAGGTTATTATTAGTAAACAGTATACTCACCGCTTTCCTTTTGAATGTTTGCTTCTTTTTTAGCACCGAAGAAAATGTCACTCTAAAAATCAAGGAAATACAGCCTTGAATACTATACATACATGATTAAAATATTTAGATCATGGCAATACTGACTTGTTTTTTGGACACCTTTATGTGATAAGCTGGAACACAGCAATCAAAACCAAATCAAATCAGCATTTGCTAAAAACATAGAAATCGTAATTTCTTTTTGACTCAGATTTTCTTAAAGGAGTTAAAACTTGAGCAACTATACTCGACTCAATTTGCCCCAATAAGATCCTGAATAGGATATAAATGGCTGTCTAACAGCTTGTCAATTGTGTCATGAATCAGCAATCTGGGTGGTACAAAAAGACTTCTCCCAATTCTCAAAGAAGGACTGATTACACAGGCGCTAGTCTTTGTGGTAGCAAGTCACTGTTGCTATTATTAAAAGTCATGTGTTTTGACACAGAACGGTAGAAGACTTAACACAATATTCACTTTTTAGTTTTTATTGTATGGCATAAAAATATAATATTAAGACTAGTTTTATGGAAAGATGAAATAAAATTCATAAATACATGTTTATAGAGATATTAATAAAAGAGACAGAAGGAATAAATATTCCTTTTTATAACTTAAACAACAACAACAGAAACTAATTTATTTCCTTTTGATTTTAGTAGCCACTCCCAAACATGATATATTTGTCCTAATATAAATATTAATGATACTGAGGAAAACAGAAATGGAACAACCTCTAGAGGAGCATTTTTTAAACTTCTTCAAATTTCATCTTTAGGGTTACTGCCCTAAAATGAGTTACTGCCATTTTTACGTGTTGCCTTAATAAACTGTAATCACCTGTTTCATGTTCTTAATCTTTTTTTATAATGGTTTCATGGCTTGGCTATAAGATAAAGTAATGAATTATTTGTGTATAGATACATTATCTCAAATTGTGATTCAGTTGTAACTTGTTTTTAAAAGATATCTTTATAGTACTGAGGCTGCAGTATATGCTTAATGTATTGCAAAAATAATGACTCCCTCAAACATTCAGTAAATAATAGTGTTCCATTATAAATTTTAATTGTTTTAAATATATACTACATATTTTGACACAAGATGTTTACATTGATCATCTTCTTGATCACCCATATGCTTTTTCAATATAAACAGTTATTCTAGTCTTCTACTATAAAAGACCAAAAATATTTGAACAGATAGAACTGGAGGAGCTCCTCATTGCCAGTCAGATCAATTGAGCTGAAAAAGATGCAGATAGAGAAAAAAAAATCATGTTTTTTTGTGCTATCTCTAGACTAAAGCTTTTTTAAAAACAAAAAAAATTCTGAAATTGTAAAGAATAAAGCAAAGAATGTGGAATGAGTTTACAGTGAAGCATCTTAAAGGGATAAGGCAATAGTAGACCACCTCTTCTTCCTCATAGCTCCTAACTGGGAATGAAGATGGCCCTTGCCTTCTTCTCATGGAGGGATGGGTCTTGTTATGGTGATCTCCATATTAACAGTAGAAAGGGAGTCAATGTGTTGATTTCAGATCCTGTAAAACAAGATTCTTTGCCTGGGTTCAGGGATCGAATTCAGCAGTCCCTGGGCTTGATAGATAAAGAATTTCTTTAATTTTTTTTCTGAACTTCTAGAATTTCTCTCAATTATGAATGTAGATTTTAAACCATAGTAATTATTAACTGTTTCTGTGAGTCTGACACCAAGAGAAATAAAAGACATTTTCTTATCACATTACAATTGTAGATATCTTGAAAACATCCTTTATACTCATCACTACTTCAAAATATGATAGCTCTTAGATTTGCAGCTGGATTTTATTATTAATGTTAGTAAAGACATATATATTATGTTATCATGAGTTTTTAAAGCCATCTGCTATTTGTATCTCTATCTAATTGTCAATTTTAATTGTAATCATATGTATTTTATTTTATGCATTTAAAAATATGCTGAGAAGGAGTATAGGTATCGCCAGGCTGTCACAGAGGTCCATGATACAAAAAAAAGTTGTAAAAACTTGACCTAGAGGAACATTTACTGAAAATCTTAAATTATTCCCCAAAAAACAAAATTTTCAAAAACTTTTATTTTTTTTTTAGGAAGAAATTTATTTGGGACAAAAATTTTTAAATTTCATCATATCTTCCATCCCTCTACTTAGTCCATTGAATTCCTGACAAACAGCATATACACAATAAACATTCATAGAAAATGATGCTCCTTTTTCTTTTTGAAAAATGAGTAAGCTGCTAAAAACATGCTGAGTTTGGTTCATGGGACACTTCTCAAAAGGAGAAATGGCTTAAGATAGAGAATTAAGTGGAAAGGAAAGGAATATCTGCATAGAGGAATTAGCCAAGGGCAAGATCTTACCTTGAAGAAGACATTCTGCATTGAATCTGAAAACACTTGTCTTATGTTAACACATGCCCATGTTAACCTTTCCTCTCAACCACAGATAATCACATTATGCATGAAATAACTTATTAATTGTATTTTCAGTTGACAAGTATTAAATTACATGCTAAATCTGTTCACTTCGGGGAAGATATTTGTTGTAGTAACATTTGCTAATATATGCTAGTCTCAGAAAAGCATTATATTACAATTCTTAATATAGGTACAGAAATGAAAAGGTCTAAACATGTGACTAATATATTTGATTCTTCATATATATCATGAGGAATTCAGAACCTCTACATGATTTGTCTGATAAAACTGTCATCGTAGTCTAGTTTTTCAGTTTGCTGCTAGAAATTGTTTTGTTTGGTTTGCTATTTCTTCTTGTATATATCCACACTGGACAGAATCTTTGAGAAATTAGATGATTGTCAAGGGCAGTATGTAGAGCATGATGTTTAGAAACAGCAACAGGCAGAAAGAATGTGTGGTTGTTCCCCTTTCATGTTATATTCTTACAATGCCAAACTTTGTAGTTCGTCCATCAGACCATAGTTTTCATATCCTGGGAGATTCGTGTCCTTGGAATATCTTTCTTGTCCTCATTCACTCTCTGCAATCTCAAGATCTGATGTCACCATTTTCTTGTAAAAACTTAGGCTGATTCCTCCTCTCATTCCAGATTGTATTGATAAAGTCTCTGTTCTTCTAGAGTCATAAACTGCTCTCAGTTCTCCACACTCAAAACCTCTAATCAATTATTCAACATTATGCTCTAGACTATGAACATCTTGAAACTGGAATTATGACTTTGAGTTACAGGTAAATATTAGGCCCTCAAGATTTTCTGTACAAATAATTGGATGAATAAATAAATGAGACCAACAAATAAGGCTAATGTGACAGGGTCATATGAAAGCTGAAGGAAGTGTAAGGAAGGGTGGGGAGACAAGTTGGTCCTGGTCAGTCTCAATTCCAAGACATTAATAGAAATGTGTATGTGCGTGCGTGCGTGTGTGTGTGTGTGTGTGTTGCATGGGTGTAGTGGAGAAGTGAACTTTATGCCTGACTGTGTATAAATAATTTCATTGTAGCAGGGAGGAATGCCACTGCCACTTTTTGATATATAAATGCTACATTTCTTTAAATTAGAGAAATTCATTCTGTACTCTCAACTATAACACTGGAAGAAAATTCAAACTCAGTCATGATTGGCAGAGAGACGTCTCTCTTATCCTCCTATGAGTTTGGAGGTAAGTGTGGAGCCTCTGATGTGTATCCTGCAATCATTCTTGTTAGGCACATCCATGAGAGGAAGCCCAAGCCCCAGACTCTTCCAGAAACCTGCCTGGTTCCTGTGCATATGTCCCACTCCCAGCCTGAGGAAAATCAACCTTCTTCCTCAATTAGGTAGCTTGTATTGCTTCTACTCCAAAGCTCTAACCTCCATTGTCTCCTCTGGGGAACAATATCCACGGAAATTTTTGTACTAAGGGTGATGGGTAGGAAAAGAATCTGGAAACACCAGTTATTCCTTTCTTTACCACTTACCTTGTTACACAGATCTTCAGAAGTAACAGGAAGTTTTATCTTCCTCTTCTCAAAGTCCCCACCTCCTCCAGTCCACTGACAGCCCTGAATCTCCTCACAGTTCTAGCCACTATTTCGCTTTGCAGCGTGGAAAAGCTTAAAGCACAGAGTCTTGGCAGTTGTCCTGGTTTTCTTCATCCTGTTTATGACTCCAAAGAAAACATTTTTGACTCAAAAACAAGCTGAATGTTTCTGTTGAGACCTCAAATATTTTCCCAGAGTCCACCATAAAAATAATAAGGTCATGTTGTAATTTTAAATGATGTGTTCAAGTTCTTGTGGCAAGAGCCTGCTATAGTTTAGTTTACCATGCAAAGAACCTCAAGTCTGCTTCTAAACAAAATGTTCTCCAAAAAATAAAGCAGACTTCCCTCTGATGATCCACATCTCAAGAAGAATCAGTATTTGTTATCATAAAACTCCAAACAAATATTTACGTACACTTACCATTGTTTTGCAACTTGCATGATTTGGGCCGTCATTACTTATGCTAGCATTGTCACTCAGAACTCAGTATTAATATTTTCTTCAAAATATTTTACTTTGGTAGTATAAATGCATGCTATATTGCCAAAGACATATTAGACAAGAATGATCATCAATATATTGCACTGAAATGGCTTCATTTTGAAACAGTAGGGAATTCATGAGAGGAGTTTTGGGAAGAAAAAATATTTTAGTAATCAATCCCATAATATTTATGTTCTCTTAGAAATAATAGTAACTAGGCCTCACTTGTAAATAACAAAACTAAAAATCTACACCATTATATGAGTAAGACTTCATTTTAAAATAAACATATTATAAAAACATGAACAAATAATATTAGAGACCAAAAATACTAACCTGTGAATATTCATATTCTCTATGTCACTGCCCATTAAGAATTATTCCACCAGAGCCAACTTGATTTGTGAACATTTGTGAGGCAAGAAAAGTAAAGATAAGACTGGAGTGTGTTGCTTTGCATTGGAATAGGTGAAATTTTGCTTCTGGAAGAGAAAATGCTATATTCCTTATATCTTTGCAAGAGCCAAGGAAGTGTTAGAAATTTTTTATTGATAGACAGGCCTTTCTGTAGGGCAGGCTGTGATCCCAAAACAGGATAGGGACTGAACTTGAAGTGCTGCCATGGGCTGTGTACTAATCCCTTTGACAGAGTCTAGTAAGGAGTTTTTAACATTAAATTTTGTTTAATTTTTGAATAGATTATATATTTGATGCAGGACAGGACAACCCCACCCCCACCCCATCCCCACCCCGCCCCAGTGGAGATTCAAATCCTTCACCAATAGAGAAAGAGTTTTTGATGGAGTGCAGGAAAGAATTCAAGCGTACATCAGAGTTAGAGTCAAAAAGAAAGTTTCTTAGAGATGTGGTAATGCCTCCATAGACTGAGTGTGGTCTCCTCTCAGAGACAATGAGTGAGAGAGACAAGAGGGACAGAGAGAAAAGATAATGAGAAGGACAAAGATAAAGACAATAAGAGGGACTGAAAAAAGACCATGAGAGGGACAGAGACAAGACCAAGACAGAAAAAGCAAAGACAAAAAGCCTTGGGTGTTTGGGAAATTCAGTTTATATATCATTCTTAGTTTCTATGAATTACAGTTTTAAAGATTTTGTTTCCCTATTTTTCTTTGATGGTATACTGGGTATATATTGTGAAAGTAAAGGTATGTAGCATGAAAGTCATGGATAGTAGCAAGAAAGCCTACTGGCAATCTCCAGCCTTTGTTCCATAGGTTCCCCATGGTTTTAGCCATAGGGAATGATTTATTGTGTTTATTTTTTGTAGGGTGTAACTTAAAGACTCTGTTTTTCTATATTCCATTTCAGTGTGAGTAAATAGTTTCTTAGCAATCTCAGCAGAAATCTTCCTCTGTTCTACAGGTTTCCTGTGCTTTGGCCATAGTGCAGTCTTTGAATACAGCTTGATTTAACATTTAATTCTTTTGCCTCCTCCCTACATCACATTCACAAGGTTGAAAACTGTAAATGTATTACAAGGTTTATTGGAAAAAATTCTCCCTAACAGTCTAGGCCCCAATTCCCTAGTTATCATCCCTGGAGGCCACCAATATTTCTAATTGTTTGTCTTTCTTTCTGAGTTATTTTATGCACATTCAAGTGGACAGACATTTGTATTATATATTCTACCTCCTTGTTTTTTAAAAATAAGTTGTATCATAACATAAATTTTTCTGCATGCTGTTTTATTATCTTTACAATATCTGGGTTATTGTTTCATTTTATTAGATAAAGAGATTCCTCATTCTTTTTTTTTTTTGCAGATGCAGAATATTCTACTGTAGCAATGTACAAATATTTTTTAGCTAGTTCACCCTTTTGGCTGCTTACGATCATTTACTGTTACATACACATGCTATGAATAACTCTAGTCTTAATTTATTTTGTGCCATGCACCCTTTTGGAGGCCTGGTAAAACTTATTAATTTCTTCTCAAGATAATGTTTTCAGATATATAAAATAAAATCCTTAGAATTAATAAAGAAACCAATTATACTGAAATATAATTATTAAAATATTTTCATTTAGATATATCTGTACTTTATTAATGAATTAAATGAAAAGATCTAGCAGTGAGTGTAATAACTACTATAATTTCAAAGTACAAATGTACATAAAATGATATTTTAAAGTATCTGAAACAACTGTAATATGACATAAAAGATCTGATTCTTATTGATAACAAAGGCATAGACTGACACTACTGTGGTTTCCTGCCTACTTTCATAATTAAAGGAAATAATAAATTTCAGTTAGAATTTAGTGAAAACAAAAACACAAGTTTTTCCCCCATCCAAGCTGATGAATCTCCTAATTTTTCTGTGTAGCCCTTGTTAGGAAGCCCTGCCTTATATACACATAATTCCTAAACATTCAAGTATATTTCTAGATATTTGTAAATTCCTAGAAGTGTTTTGAATTAGCAAGTGTCAATACATTTCTATTGTCAAACTGCCAGAAATAGTCATTTCACTAGTTTTGAATGAGAGTGTGTTAGCAAGCATTTTAATCTCTGTTAATGTGAGAGATGAAGAATAGTATTTGTCTGAAAAGCAAAGATGAACATCTTTTCACATATTTGAGTCATTTTCTGTATGTTCATGTCCTTTGCTTATTGTCTCAGTGGTTTGTTAGCAGGTTTGTTGTGTGCTGCGGGGGCATCAATCATGGAGACTAATAGAAACAGCACCCCCTGCAGTTAGTAACAGGGATGCCCTGGCTGTTGGTCCCAGAGAAGGTTTCAATTGCTATTCATTGTATTTTTACCTCAGATTACTGTTTCTTTGAATCATTCAAGTAGATTAAAATAGAATCTAAAATCCTTAGACAACTAGTCTTATTTAGGTAACAGTATTGTCTAAGACAAAGTCTGGAAGAATTCACAACAAATTGATAACTGTAGTTATCTCTGGCAAGAGAAGTGTCACGGAAAGGGTATGAAAGAATTTTTCCTGTAACTTTTTTTCAACCACGCATTTATGTATTATTTGTATGTCATAAATAAATTAAAATAAGGAATACATATGATAAAATTCAAATAATACAGAGGGGTGTAAAAAGAACAGTAAAAGAATTCCTTTTTTTTCAACCTCCTCCCAACATAGGAATTTTCTTTTTAATTCCTGGAGATGCCTCTGTGCCCCCATATTGCGGTACTGAAAAACCTTTTCTCACTACAAATAACCAGGGCTTCTTAGAGAAATAACTGATTCCAAGTCTAGAGGACAGGAAATGTATGAGATGAGCCTGGCATGTCTTGTTATACCAGATAGCAAGGAAGCTACCAAAGACAACTAGGGCCATGACAAAAGGACTCAGGATCTAACTTGAAGAGGTTCTCGCTGACCAGAGAGAGAGCATCTTGAGCATCAGTAAGGATAATAACTTCAATGGCCTAAAGTACATTATGAACTACAGGGGTTCATAATGATATTAACTAAAATAAAAATTCATTGGCCACACTGGCAGGATAATGGGAAACCAACTCATTATTTTGACCATTGGAAGAATAATACAAGAAATCTCATATTTATCCTAACATTTTTATTCAATTTATACCATTGGGTCACAAATAATAGACAAGGAGAAAGTTTTCTTTTTAAAAAGTAGTCCACCAAAGTCAACATAGCATAGAGTATAGAGGTTTTATACATCTTCCCTTGCGATCACACTAAAATTGTGATGACACCACAGAGCAAACAGCAAGCAGAGTGGCCTGGGGTCTAGATGAACAGAGGCACTACAACCAGGAAGAGAAATAAAGAGGAGGCGAAGACACGAGGCTGCCCGGTTTCATGCAGGCTGAGTGAGACAGAGGCTACAGCAGCTGTAGCCATCAGGTGCAGACGTTCCTCTTAAAGGGGCTGTGACCATGATCAGAATTTCCCTGTGACGGACATGCTTGCTTTGAGCTACAGTGCTGTGGTGCTACTCAGGGGGCGCCAGGGATATACAGTAGGACACTGTCAGGCTTCAGGGTGAGGGCCGGAGGAAAGGCTTTCTCCTAGGCAGAAGTGCTGGCAGTATCCATTGTTCCTCTGTTGAGCTCTCCCCACTCCCAGTGTGGGGACACAGTGGCACCACAGCTGAGATGTCATCAAATTGGATAACAGAGGTCACTCTGCCCAGAGGATTCCCTGAAACTCCACCCCTTTCAACTTGTGACCCAACATAAGAGACATCCATTGGTGTCCTCGGCATGCCCTGTGCCCCTTGCTGAGCAGCTCCAAGCTCCGAACTGTTAGCAGCTGGCCTCAGGTTTTGGCATGGCCTCTTGAGGCAACTATAAGCATAGCATGGTGGTAGCCCTCTGTGGTTTGCTTGCTGACTCTTACCAGGAAGCTCTGGAGGGGCACAGGCTGGAGCTAAACTTGGTCTGTAGCTGGATCCCTATCAGGAAAGTGCTAAGGGACCCCACAGGACACCTATTAGTAGCCATGCTACTAAGGCCAGAAGACTTAAGAGCTTTACTTGGTATATAGAAATAGACACAGAAAGGCAGCCAAAATGGGGAGACAAAGAAGCATGTCTCACATGGAAGAACAGAATAGAGTTCCAGAAAAAGATCTAAACAAAGTGGAGTCAAGCAATCTTACAGATTCAGAGTTCAAAATACTGGTTATAAAGATGCTCAGTGAACTTAGGGGAAGAGTAGAGAAATTCAGTGAGAATTTTAACAAAGAGATAGAAAACATAAAAATGGAGATGGAAAACATAAAAGGGAACCAGTCAGAAATAAAGAAGACAGAATCTGAGATGAAGAGTATACAAGAGGGAATCAACAGAATGGACGATGCGAAGAATCGAATCGCCAATATAGAAGATGGGGTAGTGGAAGACACCCAAGCAAAATGGCGATGAGAAAAAAGAATCCAAAAAATGAAGATCATTTAAGAAGCCTATGAGACAACATCAAGTATGACAACATTTGAATCATAGGGGCACTGGAAGAAGAGTGAGATCAAGGAGTTGAAAACCTATTTGAAGGAATAATGATGGAAAACTTTCCTAACTTAGTGAAGAAAATAGATGTACAACCCCAGGAAGCACAGAGAGTCCCTCAAAAAGATGAACCCAAAGAGGCACACACCAAGACACATCATAATTCAAATACCAAAGGTTAAAGACAAAGAGAGAATTTTACAAGTAGCAAGAGAAAAGCAGCTAGTTACCTACAAGGGAGCTCCCATAAGACTGGCAGGTGATTTCTCAAAAGAAAGTTTGCAGAACAAATGGGCTTGGCACATAATATTCATAGTGACAAAAACCCAGGATCTACAACCAAGACTACTTTATCTAGAGAAGCTATCATTCAGAGTAGAAGGATAAAGAGCTTCCCAGACAAGAAAAAGCTAAAGGAGTTCATCACCGCCAAGCCAGTATTACAGGAAATGTTGGTGGGACTTCTTTAAAAAGAAAAAAAAAAATATGTATCAAAAATATGAATGAAAAATGGCAATAACTACATATCTGTCAACAAGTACTTCAAATGAAAAAGAATCAAGTGCTTCAATCAAAAGATAGGGTGGCTCGATGGTTAAGAAAACAAAACCCTGACATATGCTGCCTATAAGAGACTCACTTCAGATTAAAAGACACACATAAAAGTAAAGGGATGGAAAAAGATATTACATGATGGAACTAGAAGGTGTTGTGCTGAATTAAGAAAGACAAATGCCATATGATTTCACATACATGAGGAATCTAAAGAACAAAATAAACAACAACAATAACAACAATGACAATGAAATGGAAACAGACTCATAGATACAGAGAATATTTTGAGAGTCACCAGATGGGAAGGGGGTTAGGAGGGTTGGTGAAAAAGGACAAAGGGATTAAGAAGTAACAAATGTATAGTTACAAAATAGTCATGGAGATATAAAGTATAGTATAAGGAATATAGTCAATAATATTGTAATGAATATGTATGGGGCAGAAGGGTACTAGATTTACTGAGATCACTCCGAGAATTATATAGATCTCTAATCATTATGCTGTACACCTGAAACTAATATAATATTGTATGCCAACTATAATTGAAAAAATTAAAAATATTATATAAAATGTAGCCCAATTACTAAGTAAAGATGTAATGATGGAACATACTATTTTATAACTCCTAATAAATTATTTATCTAGGCATTGATCATTAACAGTTGTGAGCATCACCAGAAGAGAAACAACCAGACCTTAGCCCCCAAATGAAAGAACACTATCCCATGTAAAAAAAATTGTCTTTCTCTAAAAAACTTAATTTAATATAAAAGACCTGAATCTCATAAAGTCCCCAGGTCTAACTATGGAAATATAGATGAACATGTTAAACAATATGGGTTTCCAGACTGTGGAAAACTTCCTTCGACAAAAGAAAGCAGAAAAGAAGGAAATAAAAATGGGGGAGGGGAACCTTCAGAAACATATTAACCAATAACATGCAGACCTTATTTAGTTCTAGATTCAAATATACAAACCGTATAAACAAAGCAAAACAATTTTTATGACATTTATAAGACAGTTGGAAATTTGAACATTGGAAACATATGTAATGCTATTAAGAAATAATTGTTACTAATTTATAATATTTTACATAGTGTTATGATGCTTATGTTTTTAGAAGAAGCATTGTCTTTTAAAGATACTGAAAACTTACAGGTAAAATAACATAACTTTTAGAATATTCTTCAAATATATGGAAGAGGGAGAGTAGTTAAGTTTTCCATGTAGCAAGATTGGCCATAGATAATAGTGGAGCTGGGTAAGGGGATCTGTGGAGGACTAATATTATACCATTCTGTCTAATTTTGTATATGTTTAAAAAATTCAAAATAAACAAAATTACTAAAGATATTTTTTTCCCCAGATGAAGGCAATGTAGCATGAAAGGGACTGAGAAATATCTCATTTCTGTTAGGTTCTATGTTATTTTTAAAAAAATAAGAATTGTGATATTTACATTCTTTATGGATCAGAAATGTTTCTGTCTGTATTCCATAGAAAGGAACAGCTATGTAGTCAGGCAGGCTAGTGTTCAGGAGATAGGCTGATGGGTTTGGAGAAAGTATATGCTGAAGATCAGCTTACCTAGGAAACAGACTCAGGGTAGAGATTAGCTTGCAGAAGGTTTCTTAGGGAGTGCTCTTAAGATTATCACCTATGAGGTGAGGGGAATGAGAAAAACAGGACTGGGCAAGAGAAATTGGCCTATGATGCAGTTATAGCAGGCACCTCAGCCAATCCCACAAGGAGCTCTGGAGCTAGGGTGGCCCTTTCGCATTGTCCCAGTTGAAGCAAAGCAGCTTATTTCTCCTCCTCAGTCATTAGACATGGGCTGTCTTCAGGAAGGGCCATTTCTGGTGTAAGGCAGCTTCCAAAAGCTGAGAGTGATTCCCAGAGTGAACCTCAGCTGTGGATGGCTAAAGTGCCCAGCACACTGTCAGCAAATGGGAGACTGAGGGCCTCAGACCTGAAGGGGATCAGGGCAGTGCCCCATAGAGTCCACCATATGTCACCACACCAATGTTACGGCACACCAATCCGGAGATTATTCCTCCTAGATGCATAATGTGTAAGAATTAGTCCCAAAGGGCAAGTCTTTACAACAAAATTCCTGACAACACACTAAACCCATATAAAGTGATAAAAGATTTTGTATCTTTCACACTCTTTATACCTATGTGACACCTATACCTACTGTGAGTATCTTATATAACACTGGTCCCCAAGTCCCTCGGGGTTTCCAAAAAGGTAATAGCACTCTTTGAATTATTTCTAATACAATTTTAAGGTGAACTCTAGCATTAAAATTTTTATTTTTATTTTGAAATAATTTCATATTTACTGAAAAGTTGCAAGAAAAGTCCCAAATACTCCTATATAATCTTTATCTAGATTCACCAATTGTTAATATTTTGACATAGATACTTTATTATTTTCTTGTATAATCACCACAAAATGATTAAGATCAAGAAATTCAATATTTCTGCAATGTTATGATCTAATCCATAGTTCATATTCAAATTTCGCCAACTGTTCCTACACTGTCCTTAATAGCAATGTTTTCCCCTTTGGTCCAGGCTCCAATCCAAGATCATACCTTACATTTAATTAAGATGTGTCCTTAGTCACCTTCAATCAAGACTATTACCCCAGTCTTTCCTTAGTTTCATCACCTCAACACATTTGAAAATTGCAAGCATCTTTGGCAGAAGTATTGTAGAAGTGACGGTATTCGTTTTCTATACTGCACTATAAAGTACCACAAATTTAGTAGCTTAAAACAACACACATTCATTATTTCATAGTTTCTTTGGGTCAGGACTTTGGGCACAGTTTAGCTGAGTGCTCTATGAGGCTGCAATCAAGGTGCAAACAAGGGCTGAGATCTCATCTCATAGCTTTACTGAGGAAAGAACTGCTTCTGAACTCAGTCAGTTATTGGCAGGATTTATTTCCTTGTGGTTGTAGAACTCATGCTTCTTCAAAGTCATCAAAGAGAGTAAGACTCTAGAGTGAATCTGCTAGCAAGATGGAGCCTTATACAAAGTAAGATAATCACAGAATGACATCCTTATATTGTTTATAAGAAAGTCACAGATCCTGCTCACACTCATGATGAGGAGGTTATTCAAGGACATGAAGAGCAGGAGGCAAGACTATGGAGGAGGGGCATATTAAAAACAGTGATGCTGTGTCCTCCTTGCATCCTATCAGGTGGTTCACAATATCCATCAGTCTCACTACTGGTGATGTTAGCTTGAATCACTTGATTAAAGTGGTGTCCACCAGTCTTCTCCAGTTACTCTTCTCTCCTTTGTAAATAATAAGAATATGTAGGAGATATGTACTTTCAGCAATGTCATATTCCATTTTCATCAAACTTTTAATTAATAGCTCTATGAACTTGTGAATTCCTATTTATTTGACAAGCTATAATCCATTACTAATGCTCAAATTATTCCAGATTTGGCCTGTTAAAAGCCCTTTAAAGCTGGCCCCTGTGTCCTTTTAACAAGGACCAATTATTCCCTAAACACTTCCTTTCTGGATATACTTTCTGGATATACTACATATATATATGTGTGTGTGTGTGTGTGTGTGTATATATATATATATAATATGTATATATATATTTCTGTAATTATGATGTTTTGACGTTTAAAAACTTTTCTGGCTGGAGAGACTACTTACTTATCCTAGGCTGGCTAGCCAGTTCTTTGAGATAACAAAGCCCCAGCCAGGAGCATGCCTTTGATATACAGACTAACCAATCCAGATCCTGACCCCTCTCTATCTGGCTCATGACCCCAGGAGGCAATATTCCTGTTTTAATCATCCCAGGGCCAGGTGACTAGGGATCATCCCTATAATTTAGAGTTCTCTGAAATTATCTGAACTAGCCAATCCTAAATTATTTACCTTGCCTTGCCTTGCCTATCCCTTAAAACTCCTATAAAGGTGGTCTAGGCTCTCTCCTTACCCCTGCCCCTTCTGCCTCCTGACCACTCTGTCTTTTTCCTGTGGCCCTGAATGGTATGCTGTGCTTCTGTTTCTAGGACTGTGAGTATAATACATTTTGTTTTATATTTAAGCTTCTCCTGCGTCACCTGATTGACCATCACCTAAAAAAACACAAAACACTGGCACAAATTATTCCAGAACTATGTTGTATTTTTCTTGCTTCAGCCCTAGAGAATCAGCCATTTCTCATGAGAGTTTTGGTTCCTTTTATTGGAGAATAATATTTAGAAACCAATATTTGTGTATTTTACTTATAACAGTATTAACACTTATGGCAATACCTGTTCTCATCTGATCAAGCCCCCTGGGTTGGAATCAATTTGATTGTGGGCTCTGGATCCAGACTGCTTGAATTCAAATCCTGGACACTGTGAACAAGCTGTAAGGCCTTGGGAGAGTCACTTATAACTTAATTGCCTGTGTGATGCTATTTAGTAGTAGTGCCTACCTTAAAAAGTGGTTGTGAGAATTTAGTAGGATTTACACGTGAAATTCTTAGACTAATGCCTGGCACACAGTAATCGCTTAGTAAATATTTTAATGAATGAACCTTATATTGATCAGAAGCTCTACCAGAAGAATGAAAATGAGAGGAAAACCCTGACCCACATTCTTTTCAGAAAATAAATAAAAAGTGGATTTGTCAGAGATCTTCATCCTCTTGTGAGAATATTTTTCTTTAAGAATTTCCTATAATAATTGTTAAATTGTCTTTAATATACTGTAACAAGCTGGAAGACATCCCTGTAAAATGTCATATATGTGAATCCAGGAAAAACAAATACTTCCTACTCATTTATATTCATGTTCTTCCTTCATCATCATCAAAAAAAAAAAAAAAAAGAAAGAAAAAAAAAGAAAAAAAGAAAAGAAAAGAAAAAGTGAAAGAAAGAAAGGAACCACATAAGCCTGGTACCAAATCATAGTCACAGATTTGATTCTGTGTCTGAGACTCTGTTTCCTAAAAACATCAAGTCATCACAGAGGACACCAAGACCATTGAGAAGACAGTTAGAAAAGCGAAAGAAGAAGAACAAGGCCCTATGATCATTCTCCTCAGTGTTCTCACTAGGGGGCGTGAGAACTGCCAGAAATTGCATCTGCAAAACAAGATGCAACACAAAGCAAGGAGTCCAATCCTAAACATGTTTCTAATAATATCTTCTCAGCAACTGACATCTCTATCTTAATCCTGATTTAATTACTTATAGGAACAGCCATCCTGAACAGTCTCACTGGAGAAGCTAATTTGGCTCCTATAAGGCAAGGAGTAAATGCATTAGAAATATTCTCATTAGAGAAATATTCTCTAATTTTTATATTTCAAGTTGGTCTTTCAGTCCCTTTGTAATTCCTGCTCAAGTTTTCCTCACTTTCTAGGTCTGAAAAAGTAATTTCCAAATCACTGTGAGGGCATTGTTGTAAAATCATGTTTCTGTAGAATCTTTTAGTCATTTGAAACAGGGCAGGCTAACATTTCAACTTGAAAATGGAATGGATTTCCCATCAAGGTTCCCATTGTACATGATTATGTTTTTGTTACCTAACACAATAAAGGGAGTTATCACTAAATGATTCAGTAAGTTAGAATACCAACTCCCTCTCTGGAAAGGAAATCTGGAGAGGCATGGTGTTTATATTAGATGCTAGGATAACGCTTACTTGCAGATTTACAGTTCTCTGGCATCAATGTCAAACAGAAACTATGAACAGGAAGGTAAGAAGTAGGGTCAATCGTCCACCTTGGTCAGAACCAAGCCTTGTAGCAACCCAAATTTGTCGTATTTCCCTGTGCTCGTTCTCTCTCTCTCTCTCTCTCTCTCTCTCTCTCTCACACACACACACACACACACACACACACACACACACACACCCCAAGTCTCAACTGCTCCACTGCTATACTGTTGTTCTTGGTAAAATTCCCTAGGGCAAAATCAACAGCAACAGTTTTCAGCTCTTTCAGTATCAGTGGGAAATTTGCCATGTTGGAATTCGACTGATAGTCACAAAAACCAGTTTGACTGAGAGCGGGGAGACCATGAGGTCTAGGTGGAATATTAGCTCACCAACTTGGAATGATTACTTGGAGAATGCTCACATTGCCTCTTATTTATGATTCTAAGTCAATCTAAGTCTCTGAGAGTGCTGAAGTCATAGAAATGACTAAACAAATGTACAGGAAAATTTTTTATTCAAAACTCAACTACCGATAAAAACCTCCTCTGCAACCAGGGATCCCTGGAAAGTGGTTCCTAAAAATCAGCTCTGAGCCAACTGCACTCATTTCTCATCTTCAATTTTCAACTAATAGAAGCCCCACTGGGCTGAATTTTAAATGGCATGAAAGTAGGAGGGGAAGAATTTCACCCCAACCTTCCTGGAAAAAAGGCAAGCATATTTTTTATGATCAAAGACCAGGTGGGGAATCCTTTTACCCAATAGACTGGGTAAAGCAAATGAAAATAGGCTTTATGATTTCTCTTCTACACTGAACCTAGGAAAAAATAAATTGTTTTATAAAACTTTTAATAGTGCACATATCTTCTCTATTGTCAGTTCTATTTTGTTGCAATAAACCAAGTTTACTGACTATCAGTCATAACCTTAGTACTGTGCTGTCCACCAGAGTTTTGACCATTTAACCTTTCATATTGGTGGAATGTCTTCTCATTTGAAAACACCAGGTTAACTTTAAAATCATTTACCTAATTAAAGTAGAACTCAAATGATTAATGTCTTGGACTTATTTTATTCAGAAATGCCAAATAAAAAGTCCTTAAATCTGTTCAATGTTTTTCACTGGAGAGGGTGTTAAGAAGTGTTATAAACAAACCAGTATTGTGAAGCATGAGCATCTGAGCCAGCAAGAGACCTGAGTAAGAGGAATCCACAGTATGTCATCAGCCTTGGGACTTTAGCCTGCATACTTAACCCATAAAAGCCTGTTTCCTCACTGGGAAACAGCTCCATACAGGAGAGCTATAAATTTCAATTGCAACATGGGAGGAACTGGCACGTGTCTATTGTACACACTACTTCATTGACCTTCCATTTTTCCCCTAAATGTACAGAAACTAGGTAACAACTTTTATTATCCCTTACAAAGGCAGCTGATATCTGGAGAAATAAAAGAGAACCACAAAGAAAATTGTGTGGTTGACTAGGTTCAAGATACACAAACAATGAATTCATCACTTTTAATTTTTTAGGGTTTGTTTTTGTTTTAAATTAATCTGTGGCTTTTCTTCTGAACTGAAATTAACTTCTCCAGACTTTAGTGGCCTCAAATACAAAACTAGAATTTTGGACCACATCCATCAGTGGATTTCAGCTCTGGCTGTGTATAAAATCACTTGGAGAGCTTTCTTAAAATGCAAATTCCTGGCCCCAACTGTTTTTCTTCTTGGGCTGAATCAGTGTGTGTGGTTTTAGAGACCTGCAGGCCATTCTCCATTGAAACTCAGATGGCGTTTGGAGCCCTCCACATCACATGCCAGGGTCTATCACAAAACCCAAGGAAATGATACTTAGACAAAAAACAAGAGTCCTTCTCCCTTAAAGTATTTGTGCATTGGTTGTCATAAGCATGTTCTAGAAGCCCTCAGCTCACTCATCCCACAAAAGGGCAGGTCAGATCTTCCAAGTAGTCAGCCTCCAGGATAAGACAGCCAGTCACCCACCGTGAGCTTTAGACCATGGAGCAGGAGTCCCAGGAGCTGCCTTCTCTGACAATGTCAATAAGGTCTGGCAGATACCCTGGCTGCAGGTAAGATGGCTTACCACTTCTCCCTCCGCCTCCCTTTTACTGTGGTTGTATGCTGTGATTATAGCTTCAAATGAAGGACAGCTCCCGGCTTCTCCGCTTGATCCTGCACTCACCTCTTCTTGAAAATGACTGCTCCTCCATCTACATGGTTTCAGAGATGGCTCCCAGAAGCCAGGTTTATTCAGGCCTCATAAGAATGGGTACATGTCTCTCTCATTCAATGCAATTCTTTTTCCTCAGAATCTGGGTTTAGGATGAGTCTCTTGAACAGATAAAATGTAAACTTGGGAAGTGTCAGTAGCAATATTTTTTTGTATATTCTGCATTAAGAAAAATGAAGCTCTAGATAGAAGAGTCAAAGAAGCAAGATGGAGAGTGTGGAGGACTTTCTGGTTCCCTTCCTCCATGAGTCACATTATCCCATCTGCATCCCTACATTTGGTGTTCATAATTAATGCTACTTTTGTTAAGGGGCAACTGGCTTCTGTTACTTATAATCAAAGAAACTCTAATGAGAATGGTTACTATGCGTGAATCATTATATTTTTCAGTGTTCAAATGAACGAGAAACCAGTGCTTTCCCAAGAAAGAAGGCAAAATAGATGTGGAAGAAAGCAACCAGGAGGCAGAATATCTGAGTTCAAAGCCTTCTGTTGGAACCCCACAACCACATACAGAGACTGTTGACATTAGTTCTTAAAGGTAACTAAATTCTGTTGCTCACTAGCTACATGATATTGGGAAGAGTTTTTAACCTTCTAGGTTTAATTCTAAAATGACCACAAAAATTCTGTGAAGGGATGGAAGCCAGACCATTGATTCTATTGAGGTTTCTCCAACAATATAGCCTAAACTTATATGTTAAACTCAGTATTATCAAAACGAATTTTCCCTGAAATTATTCTCGAAGCCATGTTCTGTACAGCGCATGATAGGAAAGCGAACCATAAGAAGCACATACCAGCTGCTAATGTAAGTGATAGGTAAAACTGAAAATTTTCAAATTTAAGTGCCAATTTTGCCTCTTTTCACAAGACATTTTGGCTTTTCTTAAAAGCAAATAACCTTAAAACCGAACATACTCAACTCTCCAATTATTTGAAGAAAATTTAGCAAATATTTATTGAAAGCCAAATAAATGCCTGGCACCATGCTAGCTATCGTGTCCTCACAGATAACTTGCTCTGTGGGACCTCAGTTGAGCTGGACAGCTGATGAGGTTGCACATTAGTGCCTCATGGTCTGGTTGGTGCTTGATAGGAGTGTGTTCAAGGACAAAGTGGGGATGATAAGCAGGCTTGGGAGGCAGGCAAGGGTGTGATGGAAGGTGTGATGGAAAAAGTGATGAGTTTAGCCAATTAAACAAAAGCTGAATGGGGTGGACCAAGGTAGGAAGGAAGAATAGGACCTTCAGGCAGTGAGGCAGCATGCCCAAAACATAAGGTTGAGAACC
Organism: Pteropus vampyrus; assembly: GCF_000151845.1. Classification (NCBI taxonomy): domain Eukaryota; kingdom Metazoa; phylum Chordata; class Mammalia; order Chiroptera; family Pteropodidae; genus Pteropus; species Pteropus vampyrus. Next base: position 302,525 of record NW_011889595.1, on the reverse strand, counting down.
AGTGTCCAGGGACTTGCCATTCTGTACTGAAGCAAAAACTACTTTTTCCAAAGATATTCATGGATAAAGGATGATTCAGAGGGAATAAGAGAAATAAAAATGAACTCTTACTACAACTGTGGGAACTCCAGTATTTAAAAATTTGTTACAAAAGATAATAAAGGGATCTAATGTATATTGGAGCAATGGAATCCCAGAGAAGTAGATATAATGAATCATAAATGGAAAAGAGACAACTTACCTGGGAGAGCGGGTTGATAAAAATAGTAAGTAATTAAAAGTAACATTTATCAAGTGACTGCTAAATGCCAGGCACTTCATGCTTTATGCACATTGACTCACTTCACCCATCACAACTCTGTGTAGGTTCTATTATTAACCAGTCACAGGAAGCCTTTTCCCTCACTTGCTTATTCCCTTTTCCTGTCCTTATCCCCATCTAAAACACAATGAATTTTTTTTATTTAGTATTATTTTTTTCTTGTCTTGCTACTTCTGATAGAATGGACTCTCTTTAAGGGCAGGGATTTTTGTTTGTTTTGTTTGTATCCCTAGCACTTAGAAAATATAGTAGGAGCTCAATAAATATTGGTGAACAAAAGAAAGTTGGAAACCGAGGTACAGAATGGTTTATAACTTGCCCCCACCAAATATCCAGGCAGTGGCAGGACCTGAGAGCAATCATGTGAACAGCTAAGAGAGCTTTTAGTGAGATGGTGGTCTCACAGAGAGCCATAATAGAACTGAGGGTGGAGGGGCTGGAGCATCAGCCTCGTAAGAGTAGGCTTAAAAATTAATTGAGTCATTTACTTACTCATTAAACTAGTCAGCAAATATTTACTTAGCACCTACTATGTGCCAAGCATTGTTCCAGGCACTGGAGAAACAGTGGCATAAAAGGCAGAAAGGGTCCTGCACACAGAGCGGAGGGGAGACAGATACCAGAAAAGGAAACAAATAAATACACAGAATCATTCCAGGGATGATAAATTCTGGGATGCTAATAGAACAGGGTGATGTGATGAAGAGTAACTGCAGGGGAGGGTGTGCAGCATTGTTAGATGTGGCCCTTGGAGAGGGCTTCTTTGAGGAGATGGATGAGCAGATTCCTGCAGCATGAAGCAAAAAGAGAATATAAGACTCAGAACAAAGAAGATGGGAAGGCCAAAGCAGGGGGAAGGCCAGGAGTGTGTATTGGATTGTGGAATGAAACTCGGAAAGTGTCTATGGAGATGGCAGCTCTGCACAGGAAACAGAGTTCACAGCCAAGGCCATCTGTTGGACAAAGTCGGCCAGGACCAGAGTCAACTGACTAAAGAAATTGTTCAGGAAACCATAACTGGTCCGAAACCAGGATCCCAAACCAAAAATACCGCTGCTTTAGGTGACCAGCTAAAGGGTAGAAGCCGAGGGTGCCATATAGAATAACAGGAGGGCGGGCCAAGTCATACTACAAGTGAATTCGGACTCAAGCCTGAAAGTGCCTTACACTGAATTGCAATGTGTCCCCCACAATTTGTGCACACAAATTGTATGTCTGGCTAGAGCTGAGGAGATGAGAGTGGCTTCAGAGAACATCTAATACAAATAATACTTACTTGGGCTGTGAACAGGCCAGTGATCCCCAAGCCTGAACTAACATAAGATTCACTGGAGTGTTTGTGAAAAATGCAGATGACTGGGCCTCATTCCCCCAAATTCCCTTTCATGATGTTGAAAATGGGACCAGGAATCTACATCTGTGATGCAAGTGGTCTCCAGCAGGCCACATCTTGAGAAATATGGAAAAGGATTCACCAATGGGCTATAGGGAGTGCGTGAACTCCTGGGAATGGAATAAAAAAGTATGAGTGTTTGCATACATGTACTTTTTTTTCCTAGGAAGAGGGTCCATATCATTACAAGACTCTCAACAACTTGAGAGCCACTGATCTAGGCCTGCCTCTTGTCTTACAGAATAGGAAGCAGAGTCCCAGGAATGTAATTGAGTCGACAGATCCACACACTAGAAGACGGCAGAATTGGGCTGTCTCTCCAGGCTTTCTTCTTGTCAAGCCCCTTACTCTCTTCTCCCACTGTACTGACTATTGGGGTGGAGAAGAGAAGGAGGAAGGGGATTGAGCACTTTGGGGAAAAGTCATCAAAGGCTCACTCTCCCTATTTTGGCCCTAGGTGGGATAGATCAGCAGAGTGGAGGATTAGGATGAGGACCCAGTCATTCACCTGTACTGCCACCCCAAGCCCTGACACCTGTGGAATCCTGCCTCCAGTAGGACTTATAGCCAGGACAGAGGGCACACATGCCCTTTTTGTTGGATGTAGTGGTGATGGAGTGGTGCACTTGTGAAGATCTGCCTCCTTATGCCTGAGCAGGTGGGCAGTTCCAGGCTTTCCTGCTTACACTCGGTTTTCCATCTGCCTATCTCCTCAGGCCAGTCTGGATCGTGGCCTCACTTCTGGTAGTATGCTCAGATCGTGCTTCCTCTTGGGTCTTCCTTTCATTCTGGATTCTATGTCACTAACCCCAGGGGGCTCCTCAAATTTAGTATGTGTCTTGCTCTTTAGTTTTGGCCCAAATTCTTCAGACTCTGGCCTCAGCCTGAACTTCTGAATTTACTAGCCTTGTTCCTCTTCCTCTTCTGAACTAACAACTCTCAGACTTGGCCTTTGGCTCTTTTCTGTCTTCACTATTCTGTCCCGGTGATAAGGCCCATTCAGTCCTGGCCCAACCTGGCCATCTTGTCCTCTTACCACCTTCTATTCAAATCTAAACTGATTCAGAATTCGACCTCTCCTTCTGTAAGATAACCACATAAGAAAGTTGGTCTAATACCCTTTCTCTGCCTTTACGTCCTTGTCCCTTGATCAATGACTTGTGACTCTCTCAAACATTCCATGTTCTCTCAATCTTGTTTCCCGACTTTGCTTGCCAAGTCTCTTTCTCGCCTATTTCTTTTTCTTTTTCTTCCAGTTCTTGCAATCCTTCTCCCGTACTTTAGACCTCCCTTGGTCCTCCCTGGCACCACTTTGCTTGACAGCAGAACTCAGGAATAAAAAGGTGCCTGAGTCCTTTCTGTTGACTAATGCCACCTTTGTTTTGGTGCCAGATTTGTTTTCGAGGCAGATGTCCAGGAAGGCTGGGCAGTAGGCTCAGTCCTGCAGAGCACACCATAGGCAGAGGAAAGAAATCTGCTTTGTAATTTTCTCAACAGCCTTCTCAAATCTGTGGGCGATGGCTCAGATACCTTGCCCTTAACAGACAAGGAAATGAGCTCAGAGCTCAGGAGATTGGCCTCAGGTCCTGAATTAAGTCAGTGCAGAGTGGAAATGAACACAGAGCCCTCAGACTGAAAGCTGTCCAAATAGCCGCATGGAGTAGGATCACAGCCCACTGTCTTTCAGAGCCTCAATTAGGGCTGTCGCTCTGTGGACACTTGATAGTTACTGGTAAGTTGTTTTAGACTTTCCTGATGATTCTTTTTCCTGTAAAGGAGCTGCACAGTGAATTCCTTGTTGAAGACTAATAATTTTCTCTCTTGCCTATGACTGAGGCTGTTTCTCACGTCCTGGTTTCACTTGTCCCAAGGATTGAAGGGCGGGACATTCCCCTTTACTTCCCCCCACCCCATCTGGAGCCTGCAATCAGGACCAATGAAAGCAAAGTACCTCATCCACCCAGTGACTAAGACCTCAGAGTATTTAAAAGGTTGCAGGAATGGGCTGTAAATTGCTTTTGCTTTTTTGCAGACAGGCATACTCTCATCTGATTTGGGCCATCACTGAGCTGCAGATTGAAGCGGGGGAAAATAAGCTCCCAGACTCCCTGCTACCATGTGCTACGACAAATGTGCACGATGCATCGGGCATTCCTTGGTGTGGCTCGCCATCCTCTGCATTGTAGCTAACATTTTGCTTTATTTTCCCAATGGAGAAACAAGGTATGCCTCTGAAGACCACCTCAGCCGGTTTGTGTGGTTCTTTTCTGGCATTGTAGGAGGGGGCTTGCTGGTAAGTTGTTCAAAATTATTACAACCTTAAAAAATTTTCTCCTGGTAAATGTGTTGTTTTCATGGAAAGTTTTCTATAATGCATATTTCCAGATCCAGTGATTTTTGTTCATTCTTCTTTTGAAAGCAGATTATACAAAAGTTGAGATAGATATAGTGTATTAATTTTATTAGATGTCGTTTTACAAAATCTTCTTTCAGTTAAAAGTGAGCTACCTTTTTGCTAAACTCTCTTACTTTACAACTAGAAACAGACACTAGTTTTTAAATCAGATTGGAGAAACCGGCATTTCTAGTCCTGGAGCCAGCAATCATTTAACATTTGCTCTGGGGAACTAGAGGAGTCGTCTGGGTCTCAGACTAGATTAACAGAGTTTTGGATTCAAAATTTCTGCTCTTTGTTTTCAGCCATCTGCAACAGAAAAAAAATAATAAATTATGAATGCATTGCTATTTAGAAAGAACTATAAATTTTCTCCTTTATGTAATCCTGGGGTGTGGTGTCTAGGAAAAATCCTACAGTTAGCAGCAGACCAGTGTATGAAGCTAGTAGTGGAATGTGTTGTTTTTTCCAAGGTTTGTTTTTAATTGAAGTGAGAAAAATTTGCCTGCCAACTTTGGAGCTGAAAATATTAGCTTTAACCACAGCCTGGAAAGAATGTGGACAAATTTGAGTTTGCTACTTTAATGTGCTGGGATTGAGAATTTTAAAGAGAAGTTTTCTTAAATTGCTAATAATGTACAAAATAGTTTTGTTAGTCAAATAAAGGATATTAAAACATCCAAACTTGATACACTAATTGTGGTTCTTTAAATCTGTTTTGAATTTAAGCATTACTATCATTTTAAAATAATCATTTGTCCTTAATATAATATTACACTGTTTAAACTTCTTTTGATCTCAAACTCAAAGTATTTCTTACTTAAAGAGCTGTTATGAAGCTACAACCATTCAATCATATCTTCAAATAAGCAGTTCACATTTATTATACAGAGCTTTCATCTCTCCCATTTACAAAAATGTTTCAGTTATTCTATTAAAGACTGTTGGTATCTTCAGTTTTACAATGAAAAACAAATGAGATTTCAAGACAAAGTCTAACAGCTCCAAAACAGCATTTGTAGCTAGGACTATGTTAGGAATTCTTGCGGCGTAAACGAACACATTCATAGGTTACTATTTTGGCCCTCCCATACTACAGCTTCACCATAAAAAATGTTTTGACACTTTACATGAAAACAAGTAGACGTTACATTTAGATTTTTTTTTTCTCTTCATATTTTTACACTATTTGAGATACTTGATTAGTGTAATCCAAAACCGGTCAACATCGTCAGAAAGAAATATATTTTATCAAGGATGCTTAACCTGACCCTTATGGACTTGGGGAAAGACAATGACTTTAATTTGCTTGTTTTCTAACTAGATATTCCTGCCAGCATTTGTCTTCATTGGGCTGGAACAGGGCGACTGCTGTGGCTGCTGCGGCCACGAAAACTGTGGCAAAAGATGTGTGGTAGGTACTCCCGTTCTGGTGGTGAAAATGGTTTCTACGACGTCAGTGCCACACTCTGTGGCTCACTTCTGGTGTTTCTCCTTTTCCTAGATGCTTTCTTCTGTGCTGGTTGCTCTCATTGGAATTGCAGGATCTGGCTACTGCGTCATCGTGGCAGCCCTGGGCTTAGCGGAAGGACCAATATGTCTGGATTCCTCCAACCAATGGAACTATACCTTTGCCAACACGGAGGGGCAGTAAGTAATTGTTCCTTAACAGACCACACGTTCTTATCCACCACAAATGTAGTGGCAAACCTATCAAACTAAAAAGACATCAGTCATCTGTTCTTCCATCCACTCTGCTAGGTTTATTGGTATGGGCTCGGATACCACTCAGGCAACAAGTGTCTGAAGATAATGCTCAGTCTCTGACCTGGAGAAGCTCTAAGGACTTTTTAATGGAGCCACTGATTGAGTCTTCCAGTTCCACTGTTGCTTCTATTTTAAAGATGAGTAAAAGAGACACAGAGAGATGAAGTAACTTATTCAAATTCACATTGCCAGGACATGCAGTCAGGACTTGGACTCAAGCAGCCTGGCTGTAGAATTTGTGCTCACATATAATATGTACACTATTTCTGAACAGTGTGCTGATTTTACTATTTTGAGACAATATTATGGAATCTTTATATGCATGATAACTTTGTGAATTTAATTAAAGCCTAGGGAACATACTACCTTCCCCCACACACTTACATAGAACATAATAACTATGTACAATGCACCCTTTATATATAGCACCCAGTGCTACATAAGACAGTTTTATTCACGACTTTAATATCAGGATAATTTAAAACGTTCCGTTGTTTTATGTTGATACTTATTTCTTATCTGTATTGAGAAAAGAACAGAAGTAGATGATAGAAACTGATGTACATAATAACAAACAAAATGACATCCTTCTTTAAATTTCGAAAGATTTAGTTATGAAATTCATGAGTATACATAATATGAATAATGAATTTGAATTGCCCTTATATTATGAGGAATTTTTGTCTCTCATGAATTTTTGTATAGCATATAGTGAGGTCATAGGTTGAGTATGAAATTAGATAACCCTGAGTTTGATCCTAGCTCTGCATGTAGTCTCTGAGAAACCAGGAAAACGTGAACTGAATTTTCTACAGTTTTCAGTTACTTCATCTGTAAAATAAAGCCAACGGCAGTTGTCAGGAGGATTAATGAGATACTACATGTAAAATATTTGTCATAGAAGTTGACACACTGTGAGTACTGCCACTGTTAGCTGTTAATATGATGCACTAGCTTACAATGAGTACGGCCCAATGGTAGCCTCCATAGTTGAAACTGGTTATTCATGTATGCGTAGACATACAAAACTGCTGCACACAACTATCTCTTAAAAAAAGTCATGACTAATGTATCTGGAATTCAAGGAGAGGTGATAGTATCACTAAATGTTTTTTATAGCTGTTTGACTATACACCCCTTCATGATCCACCCCAGCTTCTACAAGAAACCTTCCTCTGTCTTTCCTCATTTCAACCTGTCCAGAGATTGCAATAAGGTGACTAACTAATGGTGACAAGCTAGTAATTAGTTATTCAATAACCAAGTAAGCCAAAGAATTTTTCTACATTGTGTTCTGAAATTACAGAGTTTTATTTCAGTGACATACAGAAAGACAGGGCCAGAAGAACAGAATTTTTTGTAATCAAAATTGAACTAATTAGCTCCATGAAACATTCCAAAGTTATTTCTCGAATTCCCTTTTGTTCTGTTGTGGTAGGAAGAAATGATAAGGGAAGAATTACACCATACCTCTTTGTGGAATTAAGTTAATCCTAGATTTTCCCACAGGATTAAATACTATTTTATTAAGAATTCAAATACTCTATGATGTAGCAAAAGTTGAAACTCTGGGAGAGGAGTGAGAGAATTTTTCAGATTGTAAGAATATCCAGATATTTAGAAAGTCATTTCACAAAGTGATTTTGGATTGTATGTGTCATTTAATTACTTTTAAAATGTGTTGATACCTACTATGTGCCAGATACTGGTCTAGGTGTTGGATAAATAATGATGAAAAGTCTGGTAGTTATTTCATGGAGCTCAGACTTATGGAAAAGATACAAAAGTAGGTATTCTCCCTGAACTAGGTTAGATGTCCTTCTTCTGTGGTCCTTTCACACTTAGTCTACTTGATTAGTACACTTGTTGCATTGAGATTGCCAATTGTCTCTCCTCTTAAGCTGTGCTTTCTAAGACAGAGCTCATTCCTGAGTTCATTATTGTATCCCTAACCCTGGCTGGATGTCTAACTAACACTGAGTGCTCAACACTCTTTGTTGAATTTTATGTTTATCATTGCAACAAGATCTGGGCTAAATTCTCATTTTGTGTAATGACTTGGATTGAAAGAATTTGATATAGGTCACTGAATTGATTCATTCCTTTTTTTTCTGAATGACAAAAGCACCACACAAAAAGTAGCTTATGAGACATCCCATTAGATATGGTCGTGTGTCAGAAATTTCTCTTTGTATCCACAGATACCTTCTGGATAGATCCACATGGTCCCAGTGCGTTGAACCCAAGCATGTTGTGGAATGGAATGCCTCTCTGTTTTCTATCCTCTTGGCACTTGGTGGAATTGAATTCATCTTGTGTCTTATTCAAGTAATAAATGGAGTGCTTGGAGGCATATGTGGCTACTGCTGTACTCATCATCAGGTAAGAACCTCTGTGAAGATGTCTTAGCTTGGCCCTCGTGTATTCAATTACCATAATGCACTAATGTTTTCACCTTAGAGAAAGAGGCCAAATCAAACATTGCTCAGTCTACCAAAATTTATTTCTACATGGTCTTTGTGGCAAAGCATTTAATGCATTCAGTTTTGTTCTCAATAATAAATTTCCTTGAATGTCACAGTTACTGAGTTATCTTGTTTCTTTGTAGTTGGCTCTGTGAATACAGGAAACTGCCATCCACAAATTGCCCCATTTAGGAGTTAACCTACTGCTCCTTTCATTACCCTTGCTCTGGCTGCAGACACTAAAGAAATGTCCTCTCTTTGCTTCTCTCGTGTTCCCAACTAGTATTCACAAATAATAGCCAACATTCATTGCACTAGGTACTGTGCTAAACTCATATTTCAGATGAGACTATGACTCAGAGGTTAAGCAATATGTCTAAAATCACCTAATCAGGAAGTAACAGGCTTCAAATCCTGGGTCATTTTATGCCACAGCACTGCTCTTAACCTGTATGCAACATTTGCTATTCTGTTGGGTTTCCTACAATTTCTTCCTAATAAGGAGTCAAAAATACCCAAATAGCTAAACGTAGAGAATCGCTAATAGCCTTTCGATAGCAGCTTATGAAAAGCCTTTCACTGTGAAAGAAAACCAGGAAGCACTTGTTTCCTGGGGATATGATTTCAGAGAGAAATATGCATTTGTTAGTAGTGGGGAAAGTTTTTGTTTCTAAAATCTCCTAAAAAACATATTATTGAATTGATGGAAGTCCAGCTTTGCTCCAATTTTGGGGGGTTTGTTTTATGTCTTATTCTGTAGAACAAGATTAAGAAACAGAAACTAAGTTAATTTATATTTTCCTAACCATTTACTTCTCTGGTCCAAGTGTTCTTAACTTTCTTTTAAAATAAGACTAAACCTAATGAACACCATTGTTATCATAAAAATCTTTTCTAAACAAATGGAAACTTTCTATAATTTTTGAGGAGAAGTTAAATAAAAACTTAGTTGTTCTTATCAGGCAAGTACAACAAGATTAATAATTTCCTTGGGAGCTCGCCAAATTAAAAAAAAAAAAGGAGTGGGAAACCTTTAATATGAAGTTGTTTCCAGGCAGTACGGGTGGGGAGAGGCAGAGAAGAATCCTCTTGGGATTACTATAATATAACCTATCTTTAACCTTGAACTTCAGACAAGGCAGAGTTTAAATTAGATGAGGCCTGACTGGACTTTAGTGTGCATGTATTTTGGGTACAGGCAAAACATGTCAATGACCAAAGTTGTTGTAGTGGTTTAGCAGAGTGACACTCTCCTCTCGGAGAGTAAATAGTTTCACTGGATTTGCCATCTGAGTCACAGCAGGGATGGCTTCTTCTCAAACACTGCAGTACAGATCCATTAACTTTGTTTATAAGACAAAAGTGACTTTCAAAGGGCAAGGTTTTTAGTATAGATGAGTCAAGTGTGTAACTTGGTAGCATTTAATTGGAATGCCCACTTCTGTGTGAAACTCCCACAGCATTATCTCTTAAATCCCTAAGATTAAAAACCTACCCCAAACATGTTCAAAGCCAACCCAGCATTGTTAAGCTACAGTTTCCATGGCTCCTTTCTGCAGCTTTTACTCAGAGAGGACAACGGGTCTGTCTGGTTTGTTTAGGAAACATTTCGTGAGCATTGTCTAAGCTCTCAGTGTTATTGGCCAAAGCTCTGCTGAAGTTGAGATCAGTTATGTTTGCCTAAAACAGGAATTTAAAAAGACTGAAATGTCATCATTGTTTGTTTAGCCTGATAGTAACCTAATGCGTATTTCATTTTCTTTACAGCAATATGACTGTTAAAATCAACCACCCCAAGACAGAACCACAACCTTCCTTTATTTCATTGTAATTTATATATTTTACTTGTATTAATTTGTAAAACTTTGTACTAGTGTATTATACATCTCATATTCTACTTTTATAAATGTGTGTAAAGACTGGCATCTTCACATTATTTCAGTGTTTGAACTTAGCAAACATTTTTTAAGGAATGAGAAAATAAACTATACTGTGGAGATAATTTACAGATTGAGTGAAGTTCTTCAGTATACCTGAGGTAAACTCTAGCTTGAGGTGATGTTTTTGAGAAATATTACAGAGATAAATATTACATTTCAATTACTATTATATATACATGTGCTTGTTTTTATTAAACGAAAGATTTCTAGTTGCTTTTTTTAAGACCACGAAGGAAAAAATCCTACAACTTGAAAAGATGTTCTTTTCTACTGTTTATATGGTGTTTCCCATTTATATGCTTGCAAAATCTCTAACATGCAGCCTCTTTGAACCATTTCACATTCTGAGAAGAGACAGAGCCTTGCCTAGAGCGGGAGGACTGGCTGAGAATGCTCCAGGCTAAATGAGTGAGTCAAAAAATGCAATGCTGCTCATTCTTAACATGTGGAAAGCTTTGTGTCCTTCAAAGACAAGCTTTAAGGATCATGTATTTAAAAATAAAAAGGTCTGGATGATTTTACAGGAAGAATGATGGGAAACAGAATAAAGCAGTTGATCAATATCATAAGAAAATGGGGGAAGGGTAAGAAGGTGAGGCAGGAGGACCAAAAGGAAATCCCCTCAACACTTGCTTGTTTATATACAACAAAATAAAGTATTCATTACCATTTTTTTCCTATTGTTTAGTCTCATTATCCTTTGTTTAAAATTCCTCCTTTTTCCTTCTTATTTTTTTTTTTCCAGGCTGCAAGTTGTTCAGCCTCTGTCTTCTGGTTTCTTTATCCCACTTTTTCTTCCTTCTCTTCTAGCTTCCTTTGCTATCCATTCATTGCTATTACTATGCCATTCCTTGGAATCATCATCTCAATTAGGTATCTTTCCTTTCTACTGGGTGCCGCAGGCATCAGGCTCCTGGTGAGGGTAACAGACATTTTCTTTCTTGTTTTTTATATCTGTTGTACAGAGTTGGGCTCTTTCAGATGACAAGATTCCCTGATCTATAGGAAATTGTCTTCGGAAATTTTCTGCTTTTAAAGTTGTCTGATGGTGGCCACCATAATGAGAAGGTATTTATTTCTAGATGTCATGCCTTCCTAACAAAAATATTTATGGTTGAATTTTAAGGAACACAGATGATCATTAACTAGAGGCTTTGATATGCTTGCTAAGTACAATAAGGTTGGTCAAAAGTCACAACATGAAGCAAAAAATTGAAATGAAATTCAGGACACAGAGATAGAATTGATTTTGTTCATATCTATATCTGTACAGGTGTTTATTTGCCTGGCCAACAGACAAGTTAATAAAGAAGTTTCTTGGCTGTTAGACAGCTAAGTTCCTCCTTTCCTAAAGAAGCCCTGTAGTGGTTTCCTGACTGGAGGGCTCTAATCTTTTCTGTGCCTCCGTCCCTCTGGCATTCTGGTGAGGCCTACAACACCTTTTAAGAATACTGTTTAAAAGCGCATAAAAGAAAGTACATAGGATTACAAAGTAAATCAATATATTGAAATATTTTATTAAAATATTTTTGAAAATTATAAGATAGTTGTCTTGATAGCCAGCTACATCACATCAGCCTGTGTAGTTAGGAAAACAGAGATCACATGTGATCTAGCAGTGGTCTAATGAGTGGGTCTAAGAACTACTGTACTTTTGCAACATGGTTACAATTGAAATGAAATTTTGAGTACTTGCAACAATTTTAATGTGATATGAAAATAACATGTAATTTTGTATTGTTGATCAAAGAATGATAAGTATTGCTGATACTACTGTGATTTGTTGCATGCAATCACAATAAAGGAAATACTAAATTTTCATTAGAGGGTAATAAAAATAATGACTTTTTTTCCCCATTCAAGTTTAACACCCAGTTCTCACAAATTCCCATCCATGGGCCTCTTGGGAGTTCTTGGGCACCAGGTTTTTAACCCCTGCAATAGAAGATCCCAAAAAAGGAGGCATAATGATCAGTTATAAGCACCTTGTTTTCCTAAATGTATTCTCAAAGGAAATGGCAATAATAATTATTAACCATAATAATAATAACAGCAACCATTTATTGAGTTCCTTCAATGTGTCAGTTACTGTACTTAGTTTCTACACATATTATTTCACTGAAACCTCTCAACAGTCCTAGAAGGTGGTGTTTGTTCTACATTTTATAGTCAAAGCTAGGAGAGGTGAAGTAATCTGCCCAAAGCCACACCTTTAACAAGTGAGATAACTATGATTCAAATCCAGTCAGTCTTACATGAAAACCCGGGCTTTTCCAGCTCCTCTCCTTGGCCCCTGCTACCTCCTCTGTCATCCTGCCAGGTGCTGAGATCTTATTTGTTCCAATATTGACTCAGCCTCTCCACGTAAGGGGCTTTGACAGGCCCCTGTGACCCTCAGTCATCCTCACCCCAGAGCCTAAATTTGAGTGACTCAGAGTTTCCCCTGGTTTGTAAATTCTTTAATAATAGACATCGCTGTTACCCAGAGGAAATAGCTTATACAATTAAATTTTATCTTAGTTTATTTATATTTATGGATCATACTCTGGGTCTGTAATATTCTAAAACCGTCATTTTGGCTGGAAATCCCCTCAGGGATACTAAAACAGCTCATTATCACTTGGCAACATAGAAACAAAAAAGTTCTCTAGAATCTGAATTGCACACACATGGACTCAATGTTAATAGTTCCCTCTGAGTGCCAATTTAACAGAGTGACCAAATTACAAATAACCAACCGCATAAAGGAAATTGCGTGAATTCAAATCTAAGAACATTGATGGAATGTTACTTTCACTACAATTTGTTTCTTATATGTGTGTGCATTGATTACATTCCCTCTGATGCTTACCCATGATGGGAACAGGTATGGGATTTGGTGCAACTTTTCAGAAAAGCAACCATCTCTAAAGTCTGAACATCCTTTTTAACCCAATATTTTTACTTTTAGAAATTTATTTTAAGAGAATCACCAAGAATGTTCAGGTTCCAGAAATAATTTGGGGAGTTTTGTTTATACTAAGAAAAATTACAAGAGCCTAAATGACAAGGAATGAATATCTCTGTATCTCTCTCTCTCTCTCTCTCTCTCTCTCTCTCTCTCTCTATCTATCTATCTATCTATCTATCTATCTATCTATCTATCTATATCATCTATCTATCTATCTATCTATCTATCTATCTATCTATCTATCTATCTATCTTTCTATCATCTATCTATCTGTGAACTAAAATGTAATTTTAATCAGAGTCTGAGTGGTTTTTGTCTTGATTAATTTTGCTTATCTAGTCTACTAAAGCTTCTATAATAAACACATATTATTTTTGGAAAGAAAAGAAAAATGAGAAAAGAAAGATATAGTGCTAAAATTGTTCAGGAAGTAGTCCATAGTCTTTAAGAGGAAACTCTCCAAATGTATGAGAAAACCATTGTTCTTGTTGGCGAACAGAGGAGTAATTCTACAGTCGTCATGGGAGAATAAACGTGCCTGCAGTTAGGTGGAGGGATGGGCCAGGTGAGGCAGGCAGTAACTACAAGCTAAAAAATATAATGAGGAAGCCAGAATTACCATTCTGTTCAAGAAATATAAGTTCATAATACAACTTAGTCTAGCTACTAAATAAGATTTTTATAAATATCAACTACATATGTTTTTCTATTTTGAAAATAAAAATCATGAAATTCCTTTACTTTGAGCATTGACCTTTATCAGGGTTTTTTGTAGCACAGCCTGAGTTTTCCTCATTTTACTTTTCTGAGACAAGAGGAGCATTGACAATGGCAGGGTACTTGGCCCAGTTTGTGAAGATGATCTAACTCATCTTAACAAATCCAGAAACTGAGTCACCCATCCCAGGCTAGTACGAAGTGTTCTTTCATCCCTTTTAACATGAAATATTTATGTGTGTACATGTCTTTGTCAATATGTATATTTATTTTAATTAGTGAGGTTAAAGAATCTTGTTAGGCCTTTTTGGAGGTAGATTTCATGTTAATTCCTGGAATCAATTGAGCAATCAATTAATTCTCTCTCTTTCAGGCCCACACACATACACATAGAATGGACACACGTACATACGCAACACATATACACATTTTTCCCTACTATACAGCAATTTAAAAGAACAAACTATTGCTATATGAGACAATTTGGGTGAATGGCACAAATAATAAGGATGGTAACCATCTGCACTGTCTCCTCCCCCAATTTTGGCACAATTCTAAATGCAATCTCAACTAATGTAGTTAAATCCTTAAAACTGAGAAAAGGGTGGTGAGTCTCTTAATGTACATCACATACTAAGCTTTTATAGGAGCGACACTGTAATAGTTCCCCAAGAGAGACAGTTTCAAGGTACCTATATTCATAAGTTGCATCCTGCAAGAAGACTGTGTCAAGCATTCCACTTGCTAATTCTCATCACACCCCTCTCTGTCATATGTGTACAAATATCACTGATTCATGTGCAAGGCTCAGGGCCAATTGCAATGGCTCAAGTCTCAGATACAGACAATGCCTAGAGGGTCTGAAAGCAAAACCAAGGTAGCCAGATGGTCTCCAAATACCTAACTCCATATTGTTTGAGACAACCCCTTGGCTAGAGCAGTGGTTCTAAAATTACAGTCAGCTCTCCAGATAATATGATGCCTATTAAATTTTTAACCTTTAAAAAAATATAAACCTTTTATTTAAATCACTTTTTTTTTTAATTAGTAAAATGTGCACAAAAATGTATGGCTCAGTGAATTTCTACATACATTTATACTCATGTAACCACCATCTAGATTAAGATATAGGCCATTTCCAGTACTCAGAAAACTCTCTTATGTCTGCTCCCAGGCAATACATACTGTATTACCACCACCATACACGCCCGGAATAACTATGGTTCTGATTTCTATCACCATAGATTAGTTTTGCTTGTTCTTGAACATTATATAAATTGATTCATAAAGTCATATTCTCTTTTGCATCTGGTTTTCCTCACTAAACATTATGTTGTTGAATGCTGTCTCCCAAAATATCACTAGAATGGTCTGTTCATAAGAGAAAGCCGAATGTATTGCTACTGCCATCAGGGAAGACACCACCTTGAAACAGCTTTGGTAGTGTGTTGGAGGAGAAAGGAATAAATTGAATTTGAGATTTGGATTCTAGTTTAAGGTGAGTGTTTTAATGTGAAGATTTGAATAAGGTTGATAAGGATTATGATATCATTTAACATTGGATGGAAACAGCAAGGGAAGGATTTGAAGTGAGAGGTTCAAAGACTCTTGAGATGTAACCTGTTGATGGTCTCTAATGCTATTAAGGAATCAAACTGCCAATGGGAAATTTTTTGTTGTACTTTAGTTAGCATCCCAGGGGTTCAGAGTTTCCTCCTGGCCTAATACCTGAAAAGCTTGGCTCATCTCTTCCTGCGCCAGAGACTATCAATCACTCACTGGTTCTGTATTTCTAAATTGCCCATTGTGTGCCCTGCACGACAAAAGGTGCTGAGGACACAGCTGTCCTCAAGATTTTTCAAGCTCCATGAGGCAGAGTCCTTGAATATGTTGTATACTATGGTATTGCCAACTCCCAGAACAGTGCTTGGCATGCAGTAGGTGCTCAACAAACTGTGACCCATGAGCCAAATCTGGTCTGCTGCCTATTTTTGTAAATAAAGTTTTATTGGAATATAGCCACACTCATTTGTCTACATATTATCCGTGGTTGCTTTCCTGTTACGATTGCAAAATTGAGTAGTCGTAACAATAAACATATGTCCCACAAGGCATAAAATATTTACTATCTGGACTTTTACAGAGTTTGCTGATCCCTGGTTGAGCTGGTCACTTGCTTAGCTAAAAATTGATACTTTATTACAATGCAAGAGAAAAAGAATGGGTGTTTGTGTTATTTTTAAGACTATTATAGAAATGTTCAGATGTATTTTTTTTAGAAGTAGAGAGAAAAATAAAAAATAAAAATAAATAAATAAATGAACCTAATTTACCTACGACCAAGCTAGAAAAATGGATATTGGGGAATGTATTAGTCTCAAAGTACCACAAACTGGGTAGATTAGAACAACACAGTTCTGGAGGCCAGAAGTTCAATATCAAGGGGTCTGCAGGGCCATGAAGATGCTAGGGAAGGATCTCTTCCAGGCTTCTATTCTTGTTTCTGGTAGTCTCAGGCATTCCTCGGCTTGAAGAAAGCCATCTTCTTCCTGTGTCTCTTCATATCATCTTCCTTCTCTGCATATCTGTCTGTCTAAATTTTAATTTTTTTTTATATAAGAACACCGATAATACTGCATTATGGCCCACCCTAATTACCTCATTTTAACTTGATTAACCCTATAAAGACCATATTTCCAAATAAGGTCACATTCTGAGGTACTAGATATTAGGATTTCAACATATCTTTTTTGAGGGGACCCAATTTAACCCATAACAGTGGAAGAGATAGAAGTCTCTCTCTGAGACTTAGTCAGCATCTTCTAAACTAAACAGATGTTCTATAAGATGCTCTTGAAAAAGTCTGGAAAATAGTGCACACAATACTATCTTCCTGAAAATTCACCACACACATTAACATTGCATAAGCTCTATAAAACCTTGTAAAAACCTGTTTAACTCAAAACTTCTCAAATTATTTAAATATTAGACCCTAGTTCTGCATTTTTGGAAGAGAGTAAACAACAAATGAGAAGAAAAGCACAAAGCTGGAGAAATATGGTAAACTCATTAAATGACAATAAAGGATAAATGTCAGAGGAATCCTTCAATGACAATCAGGAGTTCAGGATGAAAGAAGAAAATGCTCAATATAATTAGTTGCTGCTTGTTTAATGAGTATGAACTCAGATGTGTTTTGTCCATATTTTCTGCTGTCCTGGTTTCTAATGTTAAAATTCTGGAGAAAAAAAAAAAATTCTATTGCAGCTCTCTTGGTCTCCAGGTGGGGGCGCTTCTTTGGGTGGAAGATGGACTACCCTATTATAAGACATTTTATTACTCTATAATTTAGTGTCAAGCCAGTTCTTCCATCAACTCCATTTCTGAGTCCCAATATGTTTATCATGAGGTGTGCTTGTTTATGAGTATGAGTGGTAGTATATGTAACCTAAAAACTTCTGCAAAAGTTGAGAGGAATTTCCATCTGCATTTGCCTATACATCCTCTTGTGTATGAGTGTAGAGATATGAGGAGCAAGCGCATGACATAATTGTGGGGCAGGCAAAGCTTGAGATTGGAAAGAGGCAGAAATGAAATGACATATTAGGAACCAGTTTCTGCAAAGGCAAGCTGAGTGATTCAGTCTTTAGCGTCCTTGGCTAGAGGGTCAGGGTGCCCTGTGGGTCAGGTAATCTGTTAGTGATTGGGTGTTTCTTTGGCCCAGAGAAACTTTACACTAGAGACCATCATGAGTTTCAACTTGTATAATGAGAGAAGTATTCATGTCTATATCGTCAGGGCTCCATATGTAGATGAAGGCATCAAGTTTGATGGTTTGTGGAGTTGTGCCAGATGCGAGAATAAGGCTCAGATATAAAGAGAAAGAATGAGTTGAGCTGCAGAGGCTACCTTGACCCTCCTTGAGCATCACATTTCTTATAGCTCTACACCTTATACCCTCCCATCACTTCTACTTCTGAAGATAAAGCAAACTAAACAGCTTCCATAGACTAGAGCTAGGTGATTCTCTCCATTTGCCTTTTTGAAGATTCCTTTTTTTCCCTCTTTGGGAGTCATTCCCCTTTAATATAATTGGGAATTAAATAACTACTGGACTCTTATTTGATAAGTAACTAAAGAATGATAGAAATTTGAGAAGCTAAAAAGAGTTCCGAGTTTCACTCAAGAAACCTGGATTTAGGTTATGCCTGTTGATCTTGGACTGGTCAGTTTTTTATTCTGAGCCTCAATTTCTTAACTTGTAAAGTAGAAATAATAATATTATCTCTAATGGCCTACCATGGTTAGAATAATTAAATTAAATCCTATATGACAATTCACTGTAAGTATAAAGTTTTGTGTCAGATATATTGTCTATGAATAAAGATATTAGAACAGTAGTTCTATTATATTTTCACTTTCATTAATTTTTGCTCATCTTCCTTTTCCTTGTCCAAGTCATGAAATCTGAGATTCAGTAGCCACCCAACATATAAGGACTTTATTTTTCCTTTTGACCTTTAGAATGGGGATTCTTAACCCTGTTGTCACATCCAAATAATCTGGTAACTATAAACTAATATCTCTCATGAGCATAGATGCAAAAATCCTCAGTAATATATTAGCAAATCAAACCCAACAGTGTATAAAAAATACTATACATCATAACAAAGTGGGATTTATACGATGTGTGCAAGGCTGGTTTAACATTTAAAAATCAATTAATGTAATCCATAATATCAACAGACTAAAATAGAAAAAAGTCACATAATCATATCAACAGATAGACAAAATCCAACACCCATTCATGACCAAAAAACAAAACAAAACAAAACAAAACTTATCAAACTAGGAATTGAGAGAGAACTTCCTCAACTCAATTAAGAACATTTACAAAAATAATCTACAGCTAAAATCATTCTTTATGATAAGTAACTAGAAGCTTTTCAGCTAAGATCAAGAAAAAGCCAAGTATACCCCCTCTGGGATATTTTGTTGAAAAGATTATACCACTCTTTTTCAATATAGTACTGGCAGTCCTAGCTAATGCAGTAAGACAAGAAAAGATATAAAATGTATACAGATTGGAAAGGAATATAAAATGCATTTGTTCACAAATGACATGGTTGTCTCTGTAAAAAAATCCAAAAGATCAGCAAAAACTTCTAGAACTAATAATTGATTATAGTAAGTTTGCAGTATACAAAGTTAATATACAAAAGTCAATCATTTTCTTATATACCAGCAATAAACAAGTGGAATTTGAAATTAAAGAACACTACCATTTACATTAGCACCTAAAAAAATAAAAAATTTAGGTGTAAATCCAACAAAATATGTATAAAATTTATATAAGGAAAGCTATGTAATACCGATGAAAGAAATCAAAGAAAACTAAATAAATGGAGACATAGTTCATGTTCATGTATAGAAAGACTCAGTAATGTCAGGACGTTAATTCTTTCCAATTTGATCTATAGAGCCAATCCAATCCTAATCAAAATTATAGCAAGTTATTTTGTAAATAACAACAATTTCTATAGTTTATATGGAGATCAAAAGACCCAGAATAGCAATACAATATTGAAGAGGAAAAACAAAATTGGAGCACTGATGCTACCTGACTTCAAGACTCACTATAAAGCTACAGTAACAAAGACAGTGTGGTATTAGAAAAAGACTGGACCAATAGATCAATGGAACAGAATAGAGATTCCCCAAATAAACCCCCATAAATATAGTCAATTGACCTCTGACAAAGGAGGAAAGGCAATACAATAGAGCAACGATAATCTTTTCAACAAACGGTGTTAGAAAAATTGTATATTAATAAGCCAAAAAAATAAAAAAGGAAAAAAAGAAAAAGAATCTAGACATAGACTTTACATCCTTCACTCAAATTAACTCAAAATGGATCACAGACCTAAATGTAAAATGCCAAACTATAAAAGTTCTAGAAGATAACATAAGAGAAAACCTAGATGATCTTGGATATAGTAATGGCTTTTTAGATACAACACCAAAGGCATAATTTATGAAAGAAATAATTGACAAGCTAGACTTCATTAAAATTTAAAACATCTGTCTTTGTGAAAGACTTTGTCAAGATAATGAGAAGACAAGTCACAGACTGAGGGCAAATATTTTCAAAAGATACACCTGATAAAGGACTGTTATTCCAAAAATATAAAAAATCTTAAATCTTAACAATAAGAAAACAATGTGATTTAAAAATGAGCAAAAGAGCTAAACAGACTCTTCACCAAAGAAGATATATAAGTAGCAAATAAGCATATGAAAAGATGCTCAACACCAGATGTCATTAGGGAATTGCAAATTAAAAGGAGATACCACTACAAATTTATTAGAATGGCCAAAATCCAAAACACGTACAACACCAAACAATCGTCAAAATACAGAGCAACAGGAACTCTATTCATTGTTGGTGGAAATGCAACTTTGGAAGACAGTTTAGCTATTTCTCAGAAAACTATTACCATGTAATCCAGCAATTGTGCTCCTTGATATTTATGCAAATGAACTGAAAACTTAAATTCTCACAAAAACTTACACATAGATGTTGATAATAGCTTTATTCATAATTGACAAAACTTGGAAGCAACTAAGATGTCCTTCAGTGGTGGATGGATAAATAAACCTTGATATATCCAGACAATAGGCAGAAAATAGGTGAATAGGCAGAAAACAGAGGATGCTTAGGATAGTGAAACTACTCTGTATAATCCGATAAAGGTGGATACGCATCATTATACAGTTATCTAAATCCATAGAGTTTACAATACCAAGAGTGAACCCTAATGTAAACTATGGATTTTGGATGATTATGATGTGTCAGTGTAGGTTCACTAATTGTAACAAATGTACTACTCTGAAGGGATGTTGATAATGGGGGAGGCTGTGCATGTGTGGGGGCAGAGGGTATATGAGAACTGAACTCTCTCTACCTTCTGTTGAAGTACGCTGTGAAACTAAAACTGCTTTAAAAAAGAAAGCCTGTAAAAAATAAAATTACCTGATAGCTTTTGAAATTCCCAATACCTAGGGCGCAACCTAGATCAACAAAATAAGGACATTTGGAGATGCAACCTAGACATTAATAAAATTTTAATACAACCCATATCATCCTAATGTACAGTTAAGTCTGAGAACTACTGCCATAGAAGGTGATAAACTTACAGCAGTGGATTTTAGAACTGGATGCTAATTAGAATCGCCTGGCATTTAAAATACATAGATGACCAGGCCCCACTCCCAATTCTGATTCAATTTGTTTAAGGTGAGACCTGGGCACTAGAATTTTTTAAAAGCTCTTCAGATGGTTCTAATATGTAGCCAGGGTTGAGAATCACTGATCTGTAGCAAGAGGGGCAAACTCATGAACATGTGTTCCAAACTCTCCAGCCCTGCACCCACTGCAGACATTACTAACCATGCTTAGACCTCTTTCCCAATGGCTCAGACATGACCTTAGGGTCCTTCTCCACCCAGTGTATCAGGCAGACATCGATAATTGATCAGAGTTGCCAACGGAATTCCCTTTGGCATCTCTACTTTATAAGTTTACTCTATTTCCAAACCAGGATGGCTTTGTTGGACCTGCCTCCTCCAATTTCTGTTTCCAGCTCCATGACTTGGAAAGTCTGACATTTTTACGGGAGAGCTCTCCAAGGCTGTGACTCTGTGACAGCTCTTCAGGCTTTAGGACAATGCTGTACCTTCATATTGTGCCTATAGTCTTCAAATCTCAAGGAATTTCTGCAAATATTAACTCATTTGTTTGAAAATGCCTGGTGCTATGAGGACTAATGAGATAATGTTTTTGAAACACTCTGATCCCAAGATGAAAGACAGCTACTCATGTAAAAGGCCTATTCAGAGGCCACTGAAAACTCTCACAGGAGTTGGGAGCCTTTTTTTTTTTTTTTTTTTTGTTTTACTGTGAATATATTTAAAGTCAGGAGACAGGCCTCACCACCTCTCTTTGGAGAGGCACAGTGATATAGGAAGAGCAGCAATAAGAACAGCTTAGTAGAACTCTAGCCTTTGTCACTTCCTCATTTTATTATCTTAAGCATGTTTCTTAATGTCTATCAGCTTCTCTTGCCTCATATATCCTGTGAGAATGCTAATGTCTGGCTCACATTATGTATGTGAGAATGCTGGCGCCGAGTCGACACTCAACGTCAGCTATTCTTAGGAGCCGCGGGCCACCTTGGGCTGATTTTAAAGGGTCGCCTATGCAGTACATTTGTACTTCAGTACTAGGAAGTGTAGAGAATAGTGCTGATTAAGAATCCGAGAAGGAATCTTCCTTTGACTAACATGAGAATTAGGAGAACTTACGTCTTTGAAAAATTTCCTATATTGATCTATAAAAAACAAGATCTATGCTGAGTCCAGGTTTGTCCTAGAAGTCAGGTTATGTCCTTTCAAACAGTTGACTCTATTCAAAGCAAAACCTCTTAACAGACATATACTAAATGGGGATGAAAAAAAAAAAAAAGCTTTCATTTTCTCAATGCATGAGAAGAAATTCCTGCTACAAAATGCAGATATAACACATTTCATCAACTCTTAGATGCACATTTTCGTCACACTATAACATACCTGAAATTAGAGTGCATCTTACAACTGAAGGCATGTCATAGTTTGATTAACAGCATTTCTTTCCTTTCTTGATGGTTCATAGAAAAAATAGGGCATCTTGCAATTGATGGCATCTTAGATTCAGCGAAATAAAGCAAAAACTACCCCTCGAGGTTGGTTGAGGCTTAAATGGTACAACATTGGAAAAGCAGATTACTCCTAAATTTAGCAGCTTAAAGCGATAATATTTTTCCTCATGGTTCCTGAGGTCCAGGAATCTAGGAGCAGTTTAACTCAGGTTTTAGGTCAGGATTGCCCATGAAGCTGCAGTCAAAATATCAACTGGGTCTACTGCCATCTGAGGCTTAACTGAAGGTAGAATATCCACTTCCAAGATCATTCATGTATCTGTTAACAGGAGACTTTAGTCCCTGAAATGTAGCTCTCTCCATTGAGCTACTTAGAACAAAGCATCTGGCTTCTCCTAGAGTCAGTAACGAGGGGGAGAAAGAGAGAGAGCACAAGTGCCCAAGATAGATAGATGGAAGCTGCAGACTTTGATGCCTAATCTTGGAAGTTATATACTATTTCTTCTTCCATATTCTATTGGTCACACAGACCAACATTGGTACAAGACAGGAGAGCAGGGATCACTGGAAGACATCTTAGAGACTAACTACCAGAGCAGACAACACATTGAGTGACAAAAGAAAATTAAAAAAAAGTTTTTTCCCCCTGTATAGCACTTTTCTTTTTACGTCATATAAATTCTGTTGAAAGAGACTGAGTCTTCACTTAGGTTTAATATCACCATAAAACCCACAGTTTTGGTTTGTATAGCAGTATAGCTAAAGTGGCAAATGTAATTGCAAGTTTGATTACTTAGTGTGGCTGGAGATAGATTTCCTTCTGGTTTGTGTGCAAAATAAAGACTCTTAGGATTTTACTGATCCCTCTTTGGGAAGAAATGCATCCAAACTCTAGAGGCTAGTCCTCCAAGAGAACTCAGCCACCTTAGTTTTCCTGACCTTTATAAAGCAGTGATTTGTTACCAGATGAGAGGCCTAAAAACAACAAGAGCACACAGGATCTCAGATTTAGGCTCTTTTGGTTGGGCACAAGGGGACTGGCTAAGCAAATCATCATCTGCCAGCATAGTGGAAAGAATAAACAGATGCACTGTAAAATTCTCGGGGCTTATTTCAAAAATATTTTCAGAAGTCTGATTATTCAAAGATGAATTTAGAGCAGCCCTGGATATAGTACCACATACCCTGAGTGTGACTCTCAGAGCTGTGGTCCTGCCCCAGCCTCATCAGCATCACTTGGGAGCTGATTTGAAATGCAAATTCTCAGTCCTCACTCCAGATAGACTGAATTAGCCCATGTGGGAGTGGAGCCCAGTGAGCCATCTGTGTTTTAATGATGCTTACTCAAATTTGAGAACCTCTGCCCACCATAAAATCCTCTTCTTTGATATGAGCTATACCCCAACAATACCTCTCCCCTCCAAAAAAAAACAAACTAAATTATAGTGTTTGGGAATGCACTTGCATGATGAAACTATGAAAGAAAGTAAGGGAATAATTACTCTAAAGTCAGGATACTGGTCACTTCTAGGGAAGAGAGATGATGGGGGTTGTATAGGAAAAAGTACATGGAGGGCTTCTATGATGATGGTGTTACTCATTTAAAGGAGAGTGAACACACCCATTATATATGTATAATGTTTTTAGGTTTTTAGGAAGGCAGACAATGAAAATATAACTGGAGATCTGACACACTCAAATCCTTGCCCCCAGCACAGAGTAGCTATGTTGTTCTCTTCATAAAAGTAGAGTCTCAAGCAAATAAAACCCAGCATAGGTATATTGTGACAAAATATGGGGGTATTTTCTAACACTAACCACCAATTTTCCTACTTTCCAGACATCAACTGGATGTCCAACAATGCAATTAAGTTCTGAAACTAGCTACCTAGAGTTAGTGTCAGATTCCACAGATTTAAGGGTTCAGTCCCACAAGACCATCCCCCATTAGAATCTAGTCACAAATCCTGAGCCACTCGTGCTTCGGGTGTTTTCAAGACCTCCCTCCTCTTCATGTGCAGTAATTTGCTAGAATGGTTCATAGAACTCAGGGAAACATTTTATTCGTTTTCCAGTTTATTATTAGGATATAACTCAGGAACAGCTGGATGGGAACGATGCATAGGGTAAAGCGCAGGAAACAGGCACAAAGCTCCCATGCCCTGTCTGGGTGCACCACACACTTTAATGTGTTCATCAACATGGAAGAGCTCATCAAACTTTGTTGTTCAAGTTTTTATAAGGCATAATCTCCAACCTCCCTTCCACTTCCTGGAAGACAGTGGATAAGACTAAAAGTTCCAACCATCCAATCGCTTGGTCTTTTTGGTAATCAGCCCCATCTTGAGACTATCTAGAAGCCTCACCCTATGCTACCTCATTAGCATAAACTCAGGTGTAATAGAACTGGGCTTATTATGAATAACTAAAGACACTGTTATCACTCAGAAAATTCCAAAGGTGTAAGAGCTCTGTGCCTGGAATAAAGGAACAAAGATGAAATATATTTCTTACTATACCACACAGAGAAAAAAGTCTGAGTGGGGCAATATGTTGGAAAGAATTTTCTCAGTTAAATGTGACAGAAACTCAACTTTGATGATGCCAATGAGTTCAGGGGACCCCAGGCTTCAAACAATGTTGCTTACATACTTTTGTACTCTTTCTCTCTTTCTCTCCCATCTCCTGCCTCTGCATCTCCTGGCATGTTGTCTGCATTTCTTTTATTGCATATGAACTTCCTCCATGTGTCAGCATGTGGGCAGAATACATAGAGTCAGATAATTCCTCACTTAAATGATTTATCATCTCAGCTTAGTAACCTCAGAAGAAAAAGAGCTTCTCTCTCTCAGTGTCCATAAGTAAAATTCCAGAGAAGGGCCCTAATTGCTTTGTGTGGGTCATAAGACTAACTTGCTACGGCCCTGGAGTTAAGATATTTTGACTGTCTGGTCATTGGCAATGTGTTTATACCAGTGGGTGGCTGGGGTACCTGGGATGAGACAAACACACCAAGATCACATGGAATGCTAGAGGATAGTTCTCCAAGGAAATAAACAAGAAAAGATTCCAGGTGGCTGAAACAATAATACATGGCTGCTACAAGTAGACTTGATGGGAACCTCATATGAGGGTGCTTTGTGCCAGGAACAGAGGACCGTGTAAAGTAGAGAGCTAAGTTAAACAAAAAATTGATTTTAGAAAAAATTATTTTTTATAATTAAGAATAAAAAGCGATTGAGCAAAAGGAGCTGCAGCATGGAAGACACAGATCTGAGTAACATCATAAACTGTGTTCCCCAGGGACAAAGGGGAAGCCATTTGTTTTTAGAGAGAAAGTTCCAGCCCAAGTTTCCAATTTTATGTGAATGAGGTTTCCAATTCCTGCAGTTCTGATTAGACAGGGCAGGTCTCAGTCTGTTGGTAGAAAGATGAAACTAAGGCTTCTCTGCAGTTGTTGATTCTGATGGTGTGAACAAGCGGGGGATATAGGGGAAGCCGAGTTCAGTCTGAGGTTCTTCCCAGTACACAGCAAATGGACACTAGATTCTTATTATTCATAAAGTTTAGGCTTTTGGTCAACAGTGGGGAGGCCCCTCAGTGGATAAATTCGTTCTCGGGTTTCACATCAAATGAATCTTTTTTTCGAGATCCACAAGTGAAGCAGCTCCAAAGACCAGATGTTATTTGAATTCAGCCATTTAAAAAAGACACATGTGTTCAGTAATGGGATGAAGAAAACTAGAGTGAATGTTTAAGGGTCAGCCTTGACCATTCACCTTGACTCATTTCTATCTCTCATCTAGCCTCTAAGTAATTCCTTGGCTTTCCTAGCTCATTGCTGCCTCAGCGGTATGGGGCTGTAGGGGCTCGGTCCTTTCTGACGACACAGTAGAGAATTACAGATCAGCGAAGATTAGAAAAAGTAAGATTTATTGAAGTATGTTTTAAGATAGAAACGGGCTATACCAGAGAGGGCTGTAGCCTTGCAGAGGTGGGGAGGTCTGTCTTATATCTGTACTCTGATAAGTGATTTCAAGGATTGTGTTAGCTGATCAGTGTGTGAGGTCATTTTGATTGACAGTTGGCTGTTAAATAACCTATTGTCAACTGTGCATGTACCTTCCCAGAATTCGATCTGTTATAATTAAATTTGTGAACATCTGGGTATATGTATGACATAATAGGAATGGAATAATGAGGCTAAAGTGAAAAGAAGGTCAGAGTACTCCTTACTGTGCAAGCATTTGTGGCTGGTCTATAGTGGTTGCTATGCTATTTTCTTGTACTCCAGGATATAGCGGTATTGTTATTTTAAAAATGTTGTTTTTTTCTGGGAGGTCCTAGGGGTGGCCTTTGGTTTAGACTTTCAGTGTCATCTTTCCTATGGTTACAGAGCTGGGCCTTTGCTTCTGTCATTCATGGCTACTTAACTGCCTAACAGTATCTCCAGAAATAAAGATGCAGAAGACTGTTGCAGAATGGGCACTGGACTATTAGTCCAGTTCTAGTCCTGAACTAGGACTGGAGGGCCCTCAGTCCCAGCTTTGCCCTGACTTGATCAAGTTCACTCCCTTCCCAATTAACATGGCATTAGACCAGACAATATTTAAGTAGAGTATGGTAAAAACATGGGCAGGGCTGGGGGTGGAGAGAAATGAAAAGACAGAACACCTCTGAGGAAGCTGGATTTATTTATCATCACAAAGATATATTACAGATCTGCAACTTCATTGAAAAATAAAAATGACAGAATGAAAATATACTTGGTATTATTTTATATTGGCCCTATAATAAAGTTAACCTTTTCTTATATCTCTTAACTTCTTTAGTGAGAGAAGTGCAAGCTACTTTTCCTTATGGGCCAGGACAAAAAATAGCTTTGGGATAGAGAGAGTTGAGGTCCCTTAAGAGGACACATATCATTTAAACCAAAGAATACACGTAAGTAAAGGGTGAATAATCCAGATTATCTATGCAAAGGTGATATAGAAATACCCTTTATGTTTTGAGAGTTGGAGGTGGGGGGGTGGGAGGATGGGTGGAAATAATGCTGCTGGCCTGCCCTTTGGTAATCACTGGTGAGAAAGGACAAGATGGAGGAAGTTCTCTAAACAGTGATATCTATTCTGATTCAGAGCTTCAGGGGCCAGCTCTGGATACACAGAAACTAAAAGAGCTGGCTTAAAAGGGCAGCCACGTGGGGAGCCCTGGCAGAGCTGAGTGCAGAGGGAGGGCACGGCCTTTGGTGAAGAGCCCCTGTGGCCCTTGCATGGATTGGCAGGCATCTTGAGGGCTCCTCACAGTGTACAGGAAGCATTTTAAGATGGACCAACTGTTCTTCAACAGTGACACTGCGTGGCAGAGAGAAGTAAAGACAGCACTAGAACAATAGTCTCCTGTTTGGCTGAGGAAACCTGGCTAGCCAACAAAACTTGAACAACTCGAGAGGGTGCACCTCAGAAGAAGACTGACCTTTGTTGTTACTAGGCTAGGCTGGGATTATATTGGTGTATGGATACTGAAGGGGAGCAGAGTTTGCCACCCCAAAATATGTCTTTTGGGAGATATTGATTATTTTAAGCTGGTTATTTTTAAGAAACAAAGGACTCAGGAAGAACATTTGATCTCTCCCATCTAAAAAGATATAGATAGAGGACCTGCTTCAGGAAGGGAACTATTATCATAGATAACTATAGTTTAATCTGAACTAGATGTAATAGACAAGGAGGAACCAGCAAAGCCTATTTTATCAGTGTCCCACTGTTAATGATGGCACAGCAAACATTTGTTTACTAAACATTTGTTTTCCATTTCCATGTGAATCCCCTTTGAAGTCCAAACTATTACACACACATAAGCACACACACTGCCCATTTTCTCCTTAGCTTAAGATAGCATATAAACCTCAACTGTCCAATTTGTCCTCAAGTCTCACATTCTTATGGAACTCTTGTATGTACATATGTAATTAAATTTGTCCATTTTTTTTTCTCGTGTTCATAACTCTCATGTCAATGTGTTTATTAGACCAACCAGAAGAACTAAGAGGAAAAAGAGGGGGACATTTTCCCTTCCCTACCATACTTTGAGTTGTTGGAGCAGTTCATAATGGTTAAATGCACTTTAAAATAAAGATTATAAATAGACCTAACTTATGTTTTTGAGAATCTATAACTACATCATTTTAACTTATAGGTTTTCCTGGAGTCCCTGAGCCTTGTACTCTAGATCACTGAACACAAGTGTTACTGTTGGGATGATGTAAAATTTGGTGTTGCTCCTCCAATATCATGGCAAAGGTCCTCAGTCCTTCTCTTCAGATCCATTAAAGAATTACAGATCAGCAAGATTTAGAAAAAGTGAGATATTTTGAAAGTACATTTAAGAAGGAGATGGCTCATGCCAAGGAAGGCTGCAGCCTTGTGAAATTTGGGAGATGAAAAAAAAAAAATAGAGTACGATCCAACACAGGGGTGATTTACCAGTGAAGAGCTGTAACCATGCAGAAGTGGGAAGGTCTGTTTATATTTGGGCCATCATGGGAGGATACAAAGGTAGTACTAGATTATCGGCACATACATGAAGTCACTTTGACTGACAGTTGGCTGCCATATAACCCTTTGCCTAATATGCATGTGCTTACCCAGCAATCAGTCTATCATAATTAGATTTATGAACTTTGGGGCATATGTATGATATTATAATGATGATATAATGAGGCTGAGGTTTGGGAAGGTGATGGTAGTACTTTCTGTGCATGTGTTTGTGGCTGGTTTAAGCCAGCAGCTTTTATGGTCTTTGTGCCTTGAGATAGAAGAGTAATCCATAATTATAAAATGGGTGCTTCTGAGAGGTCCTTAAGGGAAGTTTGTATGATTACAAAGTTGAGCCTTTACTCCTGTCGCTCATGCCTGCCTTACTACCTAACACAAGTATTGTTTCATTTCTTCTTTCTTTGCATGACGTATCAACTTGCTCTTTGAAAAGAAGGAAGAGGAAAGGGTGGGAGGACCCAATTTATTATTTCAAATGAGACTACACTAGGGTCATTTTCCTCTAAGGCATATTTCAGCTGAAATAGCTACAATTTTACATGGACTATGTAATATTTTAAGAATAACCTGGAAAAGTTATTCATGCTGTTGTGATAGGAAAAAAATTTCCTCTACCTTTTTAGTTTCTTTCAGTTGGTTTTGAATTAACAAATGGACATGAGACAGATTAACAAGAGAAAATAACCAAATTTAATTACATATGTATATGTGGGGACCCCACATACTTGAGAGAGTCAGAGATCCCATATATGAGAGATCCAGAGACAGAAAGGTACAATGAGGTATATATGATATCCTGAGCTAAGGAATGAAATTAGGCACCTGAGGCATCAATCAGAGGGAGGAGGGTCATTCGCAGATTGATAAGAACAGACGCTTGGTAATCAAATGTTTGCTCTGCCATATAAGTATATCTCTGATAATAATTGTTATTATGGGCAAGGACCCTAATTTAAATTCTTTTAGGTAGTTGAGGGGTGGGGCAGAAATTTCTCTTAGCTCACAGGGAGGTGATTGACTTTAACTTAAAATAAGCTACATACTACAGAGGCACATCTTAGGGTGACTCATTCAGAACCCCCACATATTCAGTATGGACTTTTGGTTGATTGAATGTTTCATCTTATTTCTAGCAGAATGCTATAGTATCAGATTCTCAAAGCACTTATAGATTTATTAGGAATACTACTGTATAAACTAGTTAAATGGGTATATTCATATGGCTTAAGGAGTCATTCATTCAAACAATGGGTAGTATGAGCCCCACTATGTGCCAGGCATTGGTCTGAGAATGGAAGATAGAGTAGTATAAAACAGAACATGGCCTCTGCCTCAAAGAGCCTGATTACCTAGAGAGAATTACAAGACATTAAAGAATAGAGAGGAGGAAAATCTGAGCCAGACTTAGTTGTCACCACAGATTTTGAAAGGCATAAAATCATAGATGAATGCCAACAACTAAACATAAAACCAGTCCATGAAATCAATAAATCATATGCAGTTAGTGATGCTTAGATGGTAAGTGTGTTGAGCTTTGGAGTCTACATTACTTGGGTTTGAATCCCAATTCCGCCACTTAGCAGCCACGTGTGATTTTGTGCATGTCATTAAGCTCCAAGTGCCTCAGCTTCCTCACTTGTGAATTGGAAAGAATACCTACCTCAGAGAGGTTTAAATTAGATAGTACTGGCAAAGTGTAATCCTAAACAGAATTGCTTAATAATTTGAGCTTTATCGTAATAATGTTAATGAGTCAAAAATTTGTAGACCAATAAGATGATGGATTGGTCATTTAATAAAGAGTTGCAGGTTTAAAACAGATGAGATTTACCATATTTCTCTAATTCTCTAGATCATGACCTTGGCTGCATATCAGAATCACCCAGGGAGTTTTAAAACAGATGTCCAGACTCTAGTCCCAGAGTTTGAGGCAGTCGGTCTGGAGTGTGCCTTGAGCTTCAGGATTTTTAACCATAAGTTAATGTGCAGCCAGGGTTGAGACCCACTGTTCTAACTAAATATGGGGAGTGAGCTGATCTGTTTTTGGGTCACAGGTAACCAAGGCAGTTGCTTATGACTTTCCCCTTCTACAGAACATGGGCTCTCCCTCAAGGAGACTGCCTGGCTAGAGAGAATTACAAGACATTCTGAGCTAGATGTCTTAAAGACAACCAGTGGGAGAGGGAGTCAATTCCACCAACTGTTGCTAAAAAAATGACTGAGGAATCTATAATTTTAACTCCATAAGGCATTTGTGAGTCTTTGCAGTACTAGGGCATGCTCCTCAGCCAGCAGCTGTGGGAAGCTTGGAACAGCTGTAGTTAGAAAGGCGGATTCCAGAGATAGCTCTGCCATAGTCCAGCCAAGACTCTGGACAAATCAGTCTGCCTGTCCCATCTCGGTTTGTTTTCAGTGTGAGTTTATGGAGATGAGAATGTTTTTCTTGCATGGCCCACAGAGCTGTTCTCATGTCAATGAGATCATGTCTGTAACAAACTTTGTAAACCATAAAATAATATGTGAATGAAATAAAATATCCAGCAGAAATTAGATATTTTTGAATATCTAATTTAAAAAAAAAGTATCAGCTTTTTGAAACTGTAAAAACTGCTGTTTTGTAAATTATAGCTTCTGCTGTACAGAGCTAAGTTTTCCAAAGCTATGATGATTGAGACCGTTTTCTATAGCAATTCTATAGACTAAGATTCATAAAGGCAATACTTCAGTGAACTCTATTTCTTATCCTAATCAATAATTTACGATAAACTCTTTGCAAAACACCATCTAAGGTGTGGACTTGCAGGGTAAAATGACTCATTTTTGTGGAGAAATAATTACCATAATGAGTTTTTGTAATGCAAATATAAAGCACAGGTTCTATACAATTTTACTGAAGATAAAAAGTAACAGGAATTCAAATTAAGGCTTCCAATTACTAATTAAATTGAGTGGTTTCTTTGTTCTGTTTTTGTTGTTGTTGTTGTTGTTTGTTTGTTTGTTTTTAGTAGAATCATTTCCCTCCTCGTTATGGTAATTTTAGAGAACGATTTCTTTTTGTTAAAGAACAAAATTCAACTGAGTAAACTTTAAAGTTCTTATTGGCTTTATTCAGGGATTTGTGAATCTGACAGAATCCAATCTAGCAGACAGAAAGGAGCTCCAAATTACATAACTCAAAAGTATTTTATAGACCAAAGTGAGCAGGAGCAAGGATGTGATATGGGGTGAAAGCTGATTGGTTATTGCAAGGTTACTTTCCTTATATGTAACCAATGGAAATCTTGGAGCTGGGTCAGGTAATTTGTGCCAAGCAGGCAAGCACCGATTTGTTGACTTAAGCCTTCCTTCTCTGGGAGAGCTGAGCATAGAAACTTAGTTAAAAGTTAAAAGTTTTGGTTTGCTGAGGTGCAGTTTAGCATGAGCAACTCTAACGTGGGCCCAATGTGGTTACTTTAACCCTTTCCTAAATCTGATTTGGACTGCCTAGTATGTGTGCATTATTGTGTGTTCTTTTGGATTTATATGTGAACAGTTGGATGTAGATGTGGAGTTTGTAGTAGGGACCATGAGAGAAATCTGCAGGCTGATCTCTTCATCTCATGCTGCAAAAAAAAAAAAAAAAAGAGTTATATGACAAAGGCAACTGTTCATCTAAGGAAAGGTTAAGGGTATACTGGGAGGGAGCCTAGAGCACAGACTTCACCTAGATCACAATGCCCAGTTTAAACCTCAGCTTCTATTCTTACCAGTTGTAAGACTTCATGCAAGTAATTTAACCTCTCAATGCCTCGGTTTCCTCTTCTGACAAATGGAGGTAATAGTAGGACCTACTTCATTAGGTTTTTATGAGGATTAAATAAGCTAATATTGGTAAAAAGCTTAAAACAGTGGCTGTAAAATAGTAAGTACCACATAACTGTTAAAATATATTTTTTAACCCAGGGTTATATCATCAGTAATTTACTATAAGATGTATTGGTATAGACTATAGGAGTGTAAATTAACTTTAATCTACATCTTAATGGTGAGAAATTGACAATGAAATATTGTATCTGAGAGACTACACCCTAAGCAGAGCTTCAAATATTGCTAGGTAAATCTGTACCAGAAGATAAGCTATTTGATTTATTTTTAAGAAGAAAAGAATAGCAAATGATGATAACAACAAAAAAGCAATTTATTAATAATATGCTTTCTACAATGTCATTTACTTAAAAGTACATTCATTCATTCATTCATTCAACAAACATTTATTAAGAATCTACTACATGCCAAACACAGTGAGAGGCACTGATTTACATCTTTCTAAGATGGATGCAAAGCCTGCCCTGTGGGGCTCCAAGATGAGACCTGAAAGATGAGATGGCACCTGCCAGCCAAGGCAGGTGGAGATACAATTCCAGGCAATTGGAACAGCAAGGACAGGGCCTAGGGGCAGAACATACTCTACAACTGACAGACAGCTTGGATGGTTGGATAGTAGGAAGCAAGAGGATAACAAGCAACAGATGATTCTCTGGGCAGGTTTCACTTGATCTCCCTGAGGGATTGAACCTGCTGAACCTTGAAATTGCCTCCCCTTGATTTTCATGTTACTTCTACCCTTGGTTTTCTTCCATCTTATACTAGGTTGAATAGTGTCTTCCATCCCCAAATTTATATCCACCTAAAACTCAGAATATGACTTAATTTGAAAATAGGGTCTTTGCAGGAGTAATTAGTTGATTATAGTAGTTAGACAGATTAGGGTAGGCCCTAAATCCAACAATTAATATTCTTATAAGAAGCCCATGTGAAAACAGAGACAAAGGCCATGTGAGGACAGAAGCAGAGATTGGAGTGATACAGCTCAAGCTGAGGGATGCCAAGGATTGCTGGCAACCACTGAAGCTGGAAGATAGGTGTGGAACAGATTGTCCCTCAGAACCTCCAAGGAACCAAACGTGCTGGCACCTTGATTTCAGACCTTTAGTCTCCTAAACTGTGAGACAATTTCTGTTGTTTTAAGCCACCCAGTTTGTAGTCTTTTTCCTAGTTTCTTCTTCTGAGCATACCCTTAGTGTGATCCAAACTTTCCATTCTTTGTTAATACTCTCTCCTTATACCCTCTCCCTGGCCTCTATTGGAAAACAGCCTTATTCTCCATCCAAGGCAAATTGGAGAGAAGTGTGGGAGTTAGCTAGGGCACTTTCCTCCTTTTCAGCTTCCACATTTGATTAGGAACTAAGTCCCATGGATACTGCACTCTTTTATAAAATTATTATTTTTTAGAACAATGAAGAAATAATACGTACATATAATTTTAAAAGCTATAGCATGCATGGGTAGATATACAGACCAATGGAACAGATGATATGTTTCAAAATAGACCCAAATATACATGAAAATTTAGTAAATTATAAACATGGTCACTAGAGAAATTATTAACTTAAAAAATGGTATAGAGACAACTGAATAGCCATTCCCAAAAATATAAAATTAGATCCCTATCTCATACCATAGACTAGAGAGAATTCCAAATGGATCAGTAATCTAAATGTAAAGAAAGTAAGGCATAAAACTACTAGAAGAAAATATAACTGGGTTTGGAAAGAACTTCTCAAAGCTGCTATAAAATAAGATCCTATGTGATAAATTTGACTTCATAAAAATAAAGGTGTTTCTCTTTGGCAAGATATTAAACATCAGAAGCAAAGTCAAAAGGCAAATGACAAATAAATGGAAAATATTTGCAACTTATGTTTCAGACAAAAGACTAACTTCTTTAATATACTGAGTGCCTAAAAGTCAAAAAGAATAAAATGCCAAACCTGATAGTAAAATGGATAAAATCACAAATAGATGATTCACAGAAAGAGATATACAGATGATTCTTAAATATATAAAAAGATGTTGAAATGCACTCAGATAAGATAAATGCAAATTAAAACTATACAGAATGTCATTTCTCACCTATTGGATTGGGAATAATTCAAAAGCTTGATAAACACTCTGTTGGCAAGGCTTTGAGAAAACAAGTATGGTCATGCAATGCTAGTGAGAATGCAAATGATACAGCCCTTGGTGAAGAGAACTAGGCAATATTTAAAGATACAACCCCTGGTGAAGAGAACTAGGCAATATCTAATAATTACGTATTTACTTATGAAAACTACTTCTAGAAAACTGCCTTAAAGTAAATTGCCACAAATATGAAGAAATGCATGTACAATGTTGTTCATTACAATGTTACTTGTACTATTAACATAATGGAAACAATTCAAATAGCCAATAACGAATCAAACTGTAGTATAGCTACTTGATGGAATACCATGCAGTCATAACAAAAAAAATATAAAAGATTGCTATAAACTAATATGGAGTGATTTTTCAGAATGTATTATTAAGTGAAAAAATGATGTGCATATGGTAGATTACCATGTAAGAAATAAGGGAATATAAGAATATGTATATATATTTGCTTGTTTTTGCAAAAAAAAAGGAACTCAGGGAAGATAAAACAGAGACTAATGAAAATATCTGCTTATAGAGACTGTAGGAACACAATGGAGGAAAGGTATGAGAATGGCATTTCTTTGAATATACCTTTTTATATTGTTCTGACTTTCGAACCAAAAAAAGTGATCTATTAAAAAAAAGTAATAAAAAGATTTTAAAATCATACTCTAAGTTGAATATAAAAAGCAATTGAATCTCTGCATCAAATTATTATCAAGATTTCTTTGCAGTCTCTTTTGACCTTAGACTACATCTCACTAAGAATGTACAGAGGACCATGTTCAAAGTTACTTGAATTACTCTGTTCCATACTAAACACAGTACCCTGACTGCACATCCTTGGTGTACTTATAGTCTAAAGAAAAAAGAGACTGCAAAAAAATCTAAACTCTACTTCATAGATTTATGATAGTAATATTAGAGTTGTAATTCTAAAGCTATTTTATGTATGTTCTAGAGTAAAGCAAAAAAAGTAAATAGTCTAATGTGATTAAGAGCCAAGATTTTAGGTATGTTCTTGGTTTTAGAAGCTACCTATTGAAGTTTTCCAGTGAAATTTCATGATATCTGAAACTTTCTTTTAAATGTTTCAGAAAGAAAAGCATTTTACAACCATAAAACAAAGGGAGTGAAACATGAGCAAATAATGAATCTAGTTGAAGGGTGAACAGTGATCATTGTATAATTCTATTTTCATTTTTTCTAAGTTCAAAATTTTTCAAGATAAAAAATTTTGGAATAAGTAATATATATTATTTAGCATTTTATAAAATATTTTTTTCTATTTAACTCTAATTAGAATATACTATATCAGTAAAAATAAGCTAGATTTTGCTTCAGTAAGAAGCAGCATCAAAATATTAAGGGTTTAGAAAATCAAAGATTTGTTTCTTTTTTTATCTCTAAGATTTTAATGCTCAGTTTTGATAGACAATTATGTTTCCATCCGATTTTCTAATGTGTAGCAAAATGTACTAGCTTAAAAATGGGCATTCTTCAGCTTTCTTCTATACTTTTTTGCCTTTCAAAACTGAGCACTGGGTATTTTTGATATAAGTAATATGATATTATATGTACGTTTTAGGAATAAACTAAAACCATGATGTTTTAGTAACTCATAATATACTTATAAAATGAAAAGTTCTCTATCAAACTACGCTCTTCACTGGGAAAAATAAATAAAAGAGACAAATGGGTCTACACAATGTAAAAATTAACTTTGGTAGATTTCAGTGTAGGACAGTCCAAAGCAAACATATTTGCCTTATTCTCCCAGAGCTGCTCATCTTCCGAGTTAAGATTTTAAAAATATTTTCAATTGAGATTATTATATTGACATTTGCTTCTCATTCTGTGTCAGAAGCATCTGGACCACTGATGGTAGGTGAGTTTGCCATAACACTTGCAGTGACTGCTGTGGCTGTCCACACGTGTCAGTTGTGTTTGTCACATGGTCTACATCCTTCTCAATTCACCTTGGGCTAGTAACTCTTCACTGAGTTGTATTTCTTCTAGGAAGAATTCCTGAACAGCTTCAGCATTTTTAAGATCAGGTAACTTGGAAAGTCCAGCTCTCTTCTTGGCAAGCTTTTGTTTCTTTCTTTGTTCTCCGTTCTCACATCCTGTTCTTGAAGCTGGAGTCACTCGTCTCTTGTAGCTCCAGATGAAGAAAACCCTGCACACACCTGTGATGATGGTGCTGTTCAGGCCCACCATCCTTCTCCACCGAGAAGAGGAATGGGGTTGGCTGGCCGAGGAGGCCCGGGAGAAGCTGTTGGTCGCGAACCAACATAATCAACACAGAGCCCATGCAAGAGGAGAAAGAGAGCTATGAAGGATCTCTCACAAATAATGAAGTAAAATGCTTGACTGGAAATGACAGACACAACTAATTAATCATATGATTAATCCCACTCATCCCTAAGGAGAATCAGAGATTGAGAAGTATCTGATGAGTAGCATTAACAGCTATCACCTCGTTCATATGTTTTATACCACAGTAAACATTGATAGATGTGGGAGGTAATATAGTGTAGTGGTTAAGAGCACAGATTCTACAGCCAGATTACCAGCTAATCTTGAGTAAATTACTTAATTGCTTTGTGCCTCAGTTTCATCTGGTGTAAAAATTGGATCAAAATAGTAACCGGAGAAAGATTAGGTGATTTAATATAGTTAAAACACTTAGAACAGTGGCTGGAATATTACTGTTATCAACAGCTGTTATTTTATAGTATGGAATTCAGTATAATACACTAAAGAAATTTCTCAATGACCCTACTCCAAATCAAACAGTACAAAGATTTATAGTGAAAAGTTTTTTTTCTCTCACATCTGAGCCTCATAAACCAGTTTTCTCCCCAGATAATTGTTACTAGCTGTGGTATTAATGTATTTATTGCCACATTAATGAATTTATTTGGCCCTTCATTTCTCTGCTTATAATAAACATTTCCTTTGTCAGCTAACACACGATGTTAAACCTTTCCAGTAGAGGGTGCTAGAGGGACTCTGGAGGAAAAATGGGCTTCTCTTCCTGGTTCTCTTTGGCTTTCTGTTCTTGCACCTGTAGTGCTGGATCAGTGTGTGGGAGAGCCAATGACGGAGTTAACCGCAGCAAGTTTTGTGGATGCCCCCGCTGGTTTCCCCAGGCCTGCTTAGCGACACTCCTGTAAGCAGCTTCCTGCCAGCTTTCCAATGACTCCCATTGGTGGTCCAGCCAGCTTCCCATTAAGTTCAACAGTACTCTCACTCCTAGTGAATTTCATCAGCACCCTGCAGCAAGTGATTTCTCTCTTCTAGCCTCAGATTTCCAGTTCCCCTGTGGAGAAATTTCCAGCTTGTCATCTTTAGCCCGTGACTCCCAGCCTATCAACTGTGGACCAGGTGTAACCTGAGGCAACTCAGCAAAATAATATACCATCCAGGAGTCTGCCCTTTCTCTAAGGAGGTCTGGGTCCAGCCTTGAGGAGCTCTGCCTTCCAAGTTCATTCGTCCTTGGATATTCTTTCTCAATCCTAGGGTATTCATCAGAGTCCTCTTATTCCCATTCAGTAAATAATTATTCTTCAGATTAAACTTTCACTATGCAAATTTTTGTATAATTTCCATCTTCTGAATGGACCCTGGCAGAAAGAACAGCTTCTTGTCGTAATCTTCCAGAGATATTCTATGCCTGTGAAAAGTGTGTATACCTCTTTTTTTCTATAAATAGTGATATTATGTACGATGTTTTTTGAACTCAACTATCAATGTATATCAGCACACATAGATTTACCTCATTTTAAACACTTGTACAGTATTCCATGAGTAGATATGCCATACTTTATTTAATCAGTTTCCTATTAATGGAGAGTTAGATTATTTCCAGTCTTTTCTCTCCACAAATACTACAGTAGTGTTCTTATTTGGTCAGCCCACATGCCCATGTGCAAGCATATCTTATCTGGAAAAGAGTCTACCTTCCTGGAAAAGAGTCTACCTTCTTAAATTCTCTCCAAACTATCTCCATGCCCAGTGCTGCCACCATGATATAGGCATTCTTCACTTTTTAAAATTTATTTTTTATTAATTAGAATTAAGAAAGCATTTC
Organism: Pteropus vampyrus; assembly: GCF_000151845.1. Taxonomy (NCBI): domain Eukaryota; kingdom Metazoa; phylum Chordata; class Mammalia; order Chiroptera; family Pteropodidae; genus Pteropus; species Pteropus vampyrus. The sequence goes on along the minus strand of NW_011889595.1, from coordinate 263,233 downwards.
ACATACATTTTAATTATTTAAAGAACAAGTAGAATCAGTGAAAAATATATCTTAAGGAAGATTATCATCAGACGCTTTAAGACAGCCATGCCTATGCATATATATATATATATATATATATATATATATATATATATATATATATATATATATATATATATAAACTTTCTCTGTATGTTCTCAGAATACAAATTTCTTCTTGAAAATCCATTATACATTTTTAAAAAGTTAATAACATTTTCTTCATACTTGTGCCAAATTGGCCGCTAAAGTAGTAACAAAAATAAATGAAAATATTTTACTACTTTGTGAATTACTCAGATATAACTTGATTCAACATTTCATTCTTGCAGCAGTTAACTGACTATATCAAGTGCTTTCCTCTGACATTTCCACTTCTTTTATTATATCTGTTTTCTTGATCATCGAAACATCTTTCACTTTCCCTTCCCCTATTCTCTATCCAATTTTTTTTCTTCTCCCCTTTTTTTGAAGTGAATTACATTAGGTAAAATTTTTATACAGTGAAATTCACATTTTGAAGGTACAGCTTTGACAAATGTATACAGCTGTGTAACCACCACCTCAATAAAAATATTTCCATCACCTCAGAAAGTTCTATGTGTCCCTTCGTAGTCAACTCCTCCCTCCAACCAGGCCCCGGTAACCACTGATTTGATTTCTATACCAATAGCTTTGTCTTTTTCAGAATGTCACATCGATGGAGTCATATATAGTACACAGTTTGCTTCTTTCAGTTAACATGAGGCTTTTGAGATTAATCCATGTTATAGTATCAATACTTTGTTCCTTTTTTATTGCATTTATAAATGTACAACTTATTTATGCGTTTATCAGTTCATGCTTCCAATTTTTGGTAATTATGAATAAAGCTGTTCTACACATTCCTGTAAAGGTGTTTGTGTGGACTCGTGTTTTTATTTTTCTCAACTAAATATCTAGCAATGGGAAGCTGGGTTGTATGGTACTATATTTAACTTTGTAAAAGGCTACCAAACTGTTTTCTGAAGTGGCTGTACCATTTTGTATTCCCACCAGCAATGAATGAGAATTTCTGTTGCTCTGCATCCTCACCAGCATTTGGCCTTCTGTATTTCTGATGAAATTACTGCGATGTCTGTGATTTCTTAGTTCCATACCTTTCAAACTCTGATTCATCCTTCAAATTGAAACCAGAATGAGCCTTAAAAGGCCTTCCATTCTTAAGTGCCTCTGACTTCCTCAGGATAAACTCTTCAGCCTGACTCACATATGACCTTTTATGTAAGCTCTGAGCTCCTTCCTCACCCACTCATCCAATCACATCCCTGTATCCCACTCGGGCAGCCAGATACAGCCAGTATCTACTATCTCCAAGCTACAGCCACTCTTCCCTCACTCAATGCTTCTGTGCAGCTTCATGCAGTTGTTTGGGTGGGGCATTTATTTTTTACTTTGAATTCTTAAGATGAAAGTACCCTCTGAATTTTGGGTACTGTTGGCCTGCACGTGACTGAATGTCTACCAAAGTAATTGTTTTTCAAGTCTTTTTTATGAAAAGTTTCAAAAATTCAGAAGAAGTAGAAAAACTAGTGCAATGAACATCCAGATTCAATTAAACAATGGTTAACATATTGTTACATTTGCTTCATTTATTAGTCTACATTCATTCTTCTTCTCCTTCTTTGACACCCCCTCTTCCTCCTCCACCACTTCCTCTTCCTCTTTCTCTTTCTTTTGCTAAACCATTTCAGATTTCAGATTTTTGCTAAAACATTTGCTAAATCCATTTCAGGTGTATGCAGCTCCTAAAAATTAGAGCAAGCTTCTTCATAACTATACCATTACTACACCTAAAATAAATTAAAAACGGCTTTCTAATGTCTAATACTATCTGTACTCTTATTTTTTCAATTGTTCTCAAAATGTATTTCACGTATTGTTTTCCAAATCAAGATCCAATCAAGCTTCATACGTTGCATTTATCTACCAGTGAATATTTAACTTTGTTTGAGTCTCAATTTGCCCAGCTACCTGCTTCTATTTACCTAGATGACTTAGTTCTGTCTCCACAATTTCAAGGAATCCCCCATGAACTCCCAGCTCGATTCAAGTTCTCTGTGCCTTGCTGTGCTTTCAAGACACCTATGCTTAAGTCTATTGGTGATTAATATTTTGTATCACAAATTTTTAGTTGAACTTTTCTATTTTTACAATTAGATGTTAAGGAGTGTCTTGAGGGCAAGGAATGGGTGTCCTTTGCTTCCCTGCTAGGTAATTACTAAAAACACATTTAAAAAATAAGTGACAGAATATAGCTCCTTGGTCCTTCCCTGTGAAGAGCTGAATTAAATAAATGGACTCTGGAGGGTTTGGGATTGGTAGGTGAAAGAAGTACAAGGCAGATATGACAAGGGGCTGAGAAGCCATTCTAAATACAGAGTATTATTTAGGGAGCTTTGGATATGAATTATATACGCTTTCCCCTATCTCAAGAGGAAAAACTCTAGATGTTTGCCATTAGTTGTAGATGAACCTAGAATCCAGCAACACTATAGACATTTTGGGCCAGATAATTCTAGAGAAAGAATTATAAACACAAAAATCAAGTATACTGCATCCTAATGGCCCATTTCTGTTTATGCAGTGGCTCTTCTGATGCTTTTCTAATGGTTTTTTTAAGGAACTATCCACTACCAGTGGGTGCCTAGATTGAACCATGACCAGCACTTTATGCCCATGGCCAGTGGAAGAAATCACAATTTATTCACTGAACTCTCTGGATGAAATTTCTCTCTGAATATTAGCTTTTGCTGCAGTTGAATTTTTATCTTTGTGGCAAAGTTTTTGATAAACATCTTTTAGAAACTTCCTTCTTCTCCACTTCCCATCACCTGTGGGGTTAATTCTAGAATCATATATTAACTTGGATTTCAAAGGAACTCAGAGACTGCACATGAAGACTATTTTAGGTAGAGTGCTTCCTCCTGAGTCAACTTGTCCCCTGGTAGCAGGCATCCTGCGGATTTCCTCAGTTCTGCTGTTGAGAATGGGAAGCTGAGGCCAGGAGCTGCCATAAACACAGAAGCCCAGTGACTCTTTCCGGTTCCTGGACGATCAGCAAGAAAACCCAGATTTAGTAAGAATTCCTTGGCAAGAAAATTGGGAATTTACTGGACATAGATGGCTTCAGAAATGTTTTTTTTATGAGCACACATTTTTTTAGGAGGCAGGTTGAAAAAGAGTTTTTTTAGGAATGAAATTAGGTAAATTTTTTAGTTGTTCAGGGAGACTTTATTAGATGTTTTTATTAATGAGATAACTAAAGGCAAGGAAATTCCTCACTTACTCTTTTGACAATTTTATCAAGTTTTACAGCCAGTCATTTCTTCTTCATTCACTTCTGTCACCCTTACTGAAGAGTCTTCCAAATGGCAATTGGTCCTGCATCTCCCCCCACCCAAGTATTCATAACCACATGAAAGCATCAGTAGAGACATCTTTTGGGACTTGACCAAGACTGGGAAATACTAGTCAGGCATGTTGCCCTTTCCTGACCTTGTCTTCACAGCAGACAGTAATATATCAGTAGTATATCTAGCTAAACTAGCCAAACTCTATATCTCTCCTGCTGAAACCAGTGTGTCTTCAAAATAATACTGTAGGCAGTCACTACTGAGAAATCAGAATATCCAAATTTAAAACCTATTTGCAATGGTTAATGCATAGAAGTGTAAGGGTGAACATGGTGGAAGAGTCCAAAAAGTATGAAAGTCTTAATCTCAAATTCCTGGATTCTACTTTTCAATCACTGAATTCTATCTTTCCAGCTATTTCTCTCTCTGCTACTCAAAATCAAATAATTCTTCAACCACAATGAGACACACAATCTACAAATCCAACCCCTTTTTTTCTAATTATTCCTCACATTTTATTATGTCCTTCCTTGCTTCCTTACTCAGATTAAGTTCCACAGTCTATCATTATAATCACTCTCTCACATATACTTTGAATTCTTTTGCTCCTCTCTTCATGGTTAAAAATAAACAAACAAAAATGAATTCTCAGAACTACAGTAAAGTGAAGCCATTATTAACCTCATTTTGCATGTGGAAAAAAATGGATCCAAGAAAAAATTTTAAACCTGCCAAGGAACTAGAAGTTAAGCCCAACTATTGGCATGGTTTAATCCACTATCATTCATGGTAAAGCTGGATTGTTGCAATGGCTTCAGAAATTGTCTCTTTCTTTCACCCATACCTTTTGCAACCTATTCACAAAACAGAAACTAGAGTGAGCCTTTTAACATATCACATCATTTTTCTACTAAAAATTAATTTCTGTTATTACTACTGTTCCTCTCCTCATTTGAATCTAGCTTTAGTGGTTTCCTTGCTTTGGCACACTGGCTGTTCTTTCTGCCTATAAGGATTTCTCCCAAGTTCTCTGCATGGCTCACAACCTCCATTTCCTTTAAATCTTTGCTCAAATGTCACCTTCTCAGTAAGGTCTTCCTTGATACCCTCTTTGAAATAACATTCTTGTCTTTATTCTCTGGCACTCCTAGTTGTCTTTTTCTGATTTATTTTAACTACATTTTGCCTGATAAGCTATATATTTTACTTACCCATTTTTTTTTTTTTATCATTAGTCTTCCTTATAGTAGAATGTAAGCTGCAAGAGAGCAAGGATTTTGGATTGTCTTGTTCACTGATCTCTTCTCAACTCTTAGAACAGTGCCTGGCATATAAGAGGTGTTCAGTAAATATTCAACTCAAAATGCCATTGCTCGCCTCATAATCCCAAGGTCTCTAATAAATATGATTTTATGTTGCTTCTTTGTCCTTAGTAGGGGGAGGTACTAATAACTAGACTTCGTTGATGCATTTTGCTCAAAAACACTACAGAAAAAAATCAAATCCATCAAGAGGTCCAAGAAACCTCTGGACCCATCACAGTGTAAGACTGCTAATTTTTAGGTTTGTTTCGTTTGAATCCAAAAGTGGCTTGAATATCTCAATTTTTAAAACATGTATAATACAATTTAAGATTATTTACATAAAATAAGTTTTTATTCTCTTGAATTAAAAATATATATGTTATAGAGTATTAATATTCTATGAAAGATAATAACAAATGAAATATAAATACTTCTGGGATCAACAGTTTAAGAGTTTATGATATAGAACTCTGGGTACTGAAATGAGTAAATGAGCAGACTTTACTCTTAATCTCTCTACTATTTTGAAAATTATATTCCTAAAACTATTCTTTTTCTATTAACTATGGCTCCCATTTATGGTCTACTTTTTCTAAGTATCACCTGACACTGTCTTTTGCACACATCATCTTGTTTAACCATCACATTATCTTTTCGAGGGAAGTACCATTTTTTTTTATTCCCATTTCACAGCTGAGACAGTTGAGACTTAAGAAAATTAAGTCAAACAGAGTTTTGAGGTTACTAGTAGAAAAGGTTGGCAATGAGGTTGAGCAAGGCTTGAATTCTTTACCACCATTGTCTACATCATCTTTAACATATTAATGCCAAGACTCCTTCCCATTATCCTCTCTCATATCATCATAATTAGAGGGAATCTGTGGCTCTTTAAATTTAGGGCAATAATTTGGAAGGGAGGATTCTCAAATCCTTGTTCCAAACTTACTATACACATAGTTTTAATCAAATTATCTAACTTTTCTTACCACCTTTTTCTAAGTAGTAAAAAGAATATGAGTTTATTTCTGTTATTATTTTTCAGAGAGATAGAGAAAATAGATATAAACTCTTGGAAGGAAAGCTGTACTAGTGTTGTAACAATTAACTCACCAATTATGATGTCTTGTTTTTCTCAACTACCAGCCTGTCCCTTTTTTTGTCCTTTTTGTGTCTCCAATTTAACAATGCTTAATAAATGTGAAATAGTGAGCACACAATAAAAAACACTGAGTAAAAGACAGAGATATAAAGTCAGGATATTTGAGCAAATGTACCATGTACCGTGCTCTAGTGTAAGTTCCCTTGGTGGTTTTCTCTTTATCCCCTTGTCCATTGTCGAATGAAATTTGCCAGACTCCACGCTAACCCCCATCCCAACGTCCTTCTTAAAAGGTGTTCAGGGTTAAATCTTCAGTGCTGTAATCCAAAGGAAAATGACTTATTTTAAAAGTAGTAAAAACACCACATTCCTTTGGCACAGGATGAAGACCAGTTCAGCTCTTCGGCAGTAGATCATTGTCTATTGTTCTCCAAACAGTAAACCACTATTTCACACAGAGAGATTGTGGGCTGCAGTTCTCTCCAAGTCCTGGACTCCTCATGAATATGAAGTAAAGGCTCTGTCTGACCCAGAAAGTAGCAGGTAATTTCAAAAAAAAAAAAAAAAAAAGGACAGGTAGGAAGAAAAACAAGCTTTATGTAATTTTGCTCTTAAAATTTCCTGCAGGTTTTAAGCAGGGTAAAATGGGGTCTCGGAAATGTAGAAGCTGCCTAAGTCGTCTACTGATTCCGCTTGCACTTTGGAGCATAACTGTGAATATATTATTGTATTTCCCAAATGGGCAAATTTCCTATGCATCCAGCAATAAACTCACCAACTACGTGTGGTATTTTGAAGGAATCTGTTTCTCAGGTGTCATGGTAAGTGTGACTTTGGAAACTTCGGATCTCAGAAGCAGTAGTTTTACTAAGAATTGCTTTGTTCCTAGTAAAAATAATGAATAATAAAAAAACCATTCTACTAATCCTGGTTTGGGATTTGGAAGATGGCTGGGGGTACAGAGGCAGGTAGTCCCTTAGGACTTAGAGAGTAGCTTTGTTTTCTGTAAGCTTTCATTTACATAGCTTTAGCAAGCAATGCAAGAAATTAGTCCTAATGAAAGTCTGTGGGAATCTGGCCTTTAAAAATATTATGTCCTCATGAACTCTGTGTGTCGATTTAAGTTATTTAATCTCCAGCGGCATTGTTCTTTTCCAGAACAGACTTTCTACCTGCACTCACAATTTTTCTAGCTTGGTATTAAGACAGCATGGAAAAAGCAGAGACTTGGAGATCCAGACAAATTTTCATTCAAGTGTAAGCTCTGTCATTTGTGCCATGAGACCTTGAGCAAGTTACTCTATTTCTTCAAGCCTCAGTGTCCTCACTTTGAAAATGGAAATAATGACATTTACTTTTCAGGGTAATTATAGTGATTAAATAAAATCTCATATATGAAGTACCCAGGATAGAGATTGACTTTTAGTAGGCAGCTAGAGACTGTTGTGATTATAAACACTTGTTGAAGCATGGGCCATATCATCATTCAATAGTCCGACATTCTACCCCTAGTAATGCAGAGTATTTTTGAAAACTAAATTAAATTATGCATGGTAAGAATCTATGATTGTTTTCCTGGTGACTTTGTGCTCTTTAAAAATAAGTAAATCATGTTGGCAACTCAGAGAAAAATACACTTTTCCTGATCATATCATTGCTAAAAACGACATATTGTACACTGTAAGCTTACTATGCCACCAATAACTAAAAGATAATTTATTATAATTTACCTCTACATCTTTGTGAGTATTTAGTTATAATATTTGAATAGCTACCTTGGAAAACAGTTTTCATGTTATTATTTTGCATATTAAACTAGTAACCTTCAAAATAATAATACCCAGTGCTACTGAAGCTGCTATGTGATAGGTACATAATGAATGGTGGTGGTGCTATGAATAAATGCAAACCTTTTGGAGAAGATTTTGAAATGACATATTGAGATCCATGAGAACGCTTATATCTTTTGACTCAGTAATCCTAAATCCGAGAATTCATTCTGAGGAAATAATCCAAAATAATTAAAGAAATATATACACAGATTTTTGTGGCAGCATTATTTATAATAGCAATAAATAAAAGCATCCTAGCATAGAAACAGTCAAATGGTATATTTACTTCATATGGTGATGAAAATTGTAATTATAAAGATGTAATGATATAGAAAATAAATATTATTCTGTAAGTGAAAAAATATAACATAATTGTGGATAAATTATTATTGCAGCTATATAAATATATATATATTCACTTACAGCAATGGTAACTTATACATATAGGTACAACTGGCGATAAATACATAAAAATGTGAGGGTGGGGGAATTTAAAGTAATTTTCCTACATTATTCTGGATCCCTCTGTACTGCAGCTACAATCTACAAGATAAGAAAGAAAGAGAGAGAGAGAGAGAGAGAGAGAGAGAGAGAGAGAGAGAGAAAGAAAGGAAGGAAGGAAGGAAGGAAGGAAGGAAGGAAGGAAGGAAGGAAGGAAGGAAGGAAGGAAGGAAGGAAGGAAGGAAGGAAGAAAGTTTCTCTTTCAACACAGGCTATGCCTGTGTTTCTCTTTTGCTACAGGACTCCAGGATCTAGGTCTATAATGTTATAGTATGATAATGAAACTGGTTACTGTACCTGGTTTACTGTGCCTTATCTCATCATAGTTTCCCTCAATATGTAATTTTAATAAAAGAAAGAGTTGTAAGGCATTACTGGGTTAAAATCTATTAAAATCTGTGTTAACTAATGGTGTTGAAAGGAGGGGAATATAGAACTTTTGCTTATGTTCCATGTAAAGTTTACAACTGGGGGAAAAACAACTGTTTTTTATTTTTCATTGTCTATGATTTCTTGAAAAATGTTACTGCATCAAATCCTTTTAGGACAAAGAAGAAGAATATAGATAAATAATGAAATGGGTATATAAATAAATAAAGGCTGAAAGAATTGAGAAACTGGAAATGTTGACTGTGAACTTAGCTTCAAGACTCAGTACCGAACAGTGGGAGTGAAAGACAGGTGGAGAATTTGCCAGAAGCAATATATGGTCCCTATCTTCCCCAACTAGGAATTATAATGATCAATAAATTTATGTCTTTCCAGAACAAAAAAATAATTCTTCACTTAAGATACCAAAAAAAGAGAAGTTGAATATATTGAATTCTCCCATTTAGTTGGCTTGATACACACAAAACACTGGAAAATTTAAACATGAGATAGCTTAAATGCATGGGGAAATTGAACTTACTTGAATTAAGAGATGTAGTTTCAGATTAACCATGCTTCTCTCCTCCATTCTCAGTAGTAAATGAAGAGAGGTTGGCAAACTTCAAAGTCTGTGAATGGTTTTCCTTTGTCTTTCACAATTGGGTCATTGAGAAATGCAGGTTTGCTGCGCAGGGTGGTATTCCCTTGTCCATGTTATTTGCTCCTCTTTAATCATTAGCTTTTGATAACTGATCAACCATGATAATAATATCTAATAATTATCAATCACTATAAATCAAGCACCATGTTCAAAATTTGACATGCATTACCTCATAACAACCCAATGAGATGAGTTCTCAATACCATTTATAGGAAGGACTCTTGTGTGCACTCTGCTAGAAAGTGTCAGAGCTGGGATTCAAATCCAGATCTACCTGAACTAGAGTCTATGCTCAAATCATTGATTATGAGCATGAATGTAAACTAGTATCCTATTTCTGATATTTTCTCTCTTCCCTACTATAGATGCTTATTGTAGCAGCAGTACTTCTTGTACTAGAGAGTGATAACAACTATAAATGTTGCCAGAGTGAAAACTGCAGCAAAAAATACATGGTAAGAGCAATAGTTTTTTTTGAAGATGGTTGAGTGGGCCCCAGCTTTTTTTCCTCACAGTTAGAAAAATGAAAATATTAACATTATTGTACTCTTACCATGATATTTTTAGTTCAGAGCCCAAGAGCTTACGACAAAAATTATCTTCCATTTTGTTTACAGTCTTTTCTGCACCTTTATTCTGCTGATATTCTTCCAGAAATTCAGGATTTAAAAATACATGAAATTAGAAAATAATACTACTTTTTTCTAACTGGGTTTCTGTGAGTCTGTTTTTTTGTTCTTATTGACTCAATCGAGAAACAATTCACATATTAATAGATGGCATCCATTAAAAGTGTACAATTCCATGAATTTTGACAGTTAAATGCACCCTTGGAACCATCACAATCAAGATACAGAACTACAGAACGTGTCCATCACCCCCCAAAAATTAATTTTTGATCTGATCTTTTGTCATTATTGATTAGTTTATATTTTATATCAACAGAATCATGCAGTATTTGTCTTTTGTATGTGGCTTCTTTCATTCAGTATAATGATTTTTTGGATTCATCCATGTTATTGGGTATATGCAATACACATTTTCAAATGGAACTTTAAAAATAACTAAAATACAATCTAGAAAGAATAGTACACCCAAATTTTCTAAGTCTGTGCTGAACCGACATGGGCTGGGTTCCTACATTTCCACCAGTATCTTTCTCCTCATCACCATCATTGCCATTGTTTATTCATAATTGCATAGCACTTTGTGGTTTTTATAACTAGCCAGGTTATTATTAGTCTTATTTTATAGATGAGTCACCTGTGACTAAATGAGAACGTGTGATTTATTAACTAAGAAGAGCTTTACCAAAGGTCTGGTAGACATTCTTTGCAGCAGTGGTTCCACACCTTGGCTGCACATTGACATCATCTACAAGTTTGGAGTTGGAATTCTACCCCTAGAGTCACTAACTTAGTTGGTCTGAGGTACAGCCAGATTTTTATGTGACCCAAGATGCTTCTTTGATGAATGCCTTTGGAAGATTAAATTAGTTGCTTAATTTAGCACTGTTCCCTGATGAAGAATTGAAAAATTAAAATACACTATGTGTGTGTTTGTGTTTTCTTAACCAACTGACACAGATATCCCCCAGTAGCTACTAGTAGTATACTTATGGAAAATCTTTCAAAATTGCTTAGGTGAAGCAATAGATTCAGGTAAATTTAAACTATGAAACTCAGGAAATTTCTAGTAAACAAATGTATGTCCCAATAAAAATCAATGTGTTTAATTTGCTTTAACTCCCTATTAGCATCTCCAGCACAGATGGATGCTAGAAACAGTCTAGAGTCTGAACAGGCTCTTATAATCAACACTGAATGACATGACAGACATCTCAATGGGAATAACAGGATTCCCTGGCTTCCCTGCTTTGCTCTTTCAAAGTAGGCTCTAGAATAGAAATGTCAACTCATATGTCCCTAGGAAGCAAATATCTGATGAAAATGATGATAGTTTTACTTTCTCCTTTCAAATTTGAATGCCTTTTCTTTCTTTCTTTCTTTCTTTCTTTCTTTCTTTCTTTCTTTCTTTCTTTCTTTCTTTCTTTCTTTCTTTCTTTCTTTCTTTCTTTCTTTCTTT